>NW_019943449.1:206475-232171 GCF_002910315.2 Salvelinus sp. IW2-2015 | reverse complement strand
GTAAGTGAAGGTGTGTGTGTGTGTGTGTGTGTGTGTGTGTGTTCATGCATTCTGGACACAGGATATCTGCAGATTCAGCATGTGGTCTGGTTTGAGTGCAACATGTCTGTCAAGAGCAAGGCACACACACTCAACATACTACCATCCTGCATGCTTACTACACACACCTTGGAAATGCACCAAGACAACAGTACAGTGATTAAAGGGACTTGGACTGATCTCTTTGAACGTGATTGGTTATAGGAGAGTATTCAGCAGCACAGGATAGCCACACACAGGGTGAAAGAAAGAAGCAGACAGTGCCATGTAAATGCTGCATTGGACTGTACGAACACATTGAATATACTACCTTGTACCTCTCTGAGTAGTACTGTGTCAGGGGGATGGCTACATTCAAGGATGAAAGGATCAACCAGACTGCCATATACAGTGCCCTTCAGAAAGTATCCACACCCCTTGACCTTTTCCACATTTTGTTATGTTACAGTCTGAATTTAAAATGGATTCAATTAAGATTTTTTTGTCACTGGCCTACACACAATACCCCATAATGTCGAAGTGGAAATATGTTTTACAAATTAATTAAAAATGAAAAGCTGAAATATCTTGAGTCAATAAGTATTCAACCCCTTTGTTATGGCAAGCCTAAATAAGTTCAGGAGTATACATTTGCTCAACAAGTCACATAATAAATTGCATGGACTTGTGTGCAATAATATTGTTTAACATTATGTTTTAATGACCACATCATCTCTGTACCTGTTAGAGGAATTTAATTAAGGTCCCTCAGTCTAGCAGTGAATTTAAAACACAGATTCAACTACAAAGACGAGGGAGGTTTTCCAATGCCTCAGAAAGAAGGTCACCTATTGGTAGATGGGTAAAAAAAGCAGACATTGAATATCCCTTTGTGCATGGTGAAGTTATTAATTACACTTTGGATGGTGTATCAATACACCCAGTCACTACAAAGATACAGGCATCCATCCTAACTCAGTAGCTGGAGAGGAAGGAAACCATTCAGGGATTTCACCATGAGGCAAATGGTGACTTTACTAAAGTAAAACTGCTAAATAAAAAATAAAAACATTATGTCGAGAATACGAAGCATTATGCTTGGGGCAAATTCAGCACAACAGTTCACTTCATATTTTCAAGCATGGTGGTGACTGCATCATATTATGGGTATGCTTGTCAATGGCAAGAACTAGGGAGTTTTTTAGGATAAAAAGTAATGGAATAGATCCTAGAGGAAAACCTGGTTCAGTCTCCTGATAGACTACTGAGACACTGGGAGACAAATTCACCTTTCAGCTGGACAATAACCTAAAACACAAGGCCAAATATTCGCTGGAGTTGCTTACCAAGACCACATTGAATGTTCCTGAGTAGCCTAGTTACAGTTTTGACTTAAATAGGCTTGAAAGTCTATGACAAGACTGGAAAAGGGCTGTCTAGCAATGAACAACAACCAACTTGACAGAGCTTGAATTATTTTAAAAAGAGTAATATGCAAATATTGTACAATCCAGGTGTGCAAAGCTCTTAGACTTACCCAGAAAGACTCACCGCTATAATCGCTGCCAAAAGGTGATTCTAAAATGTATTGACTCAGGGGTGTGAATACTGATGTAAATTAGATTTTTCATTTTCAGTAAATTTGCTAAAATGTTTTCACTTTGTCATTATGGGGTATTGTGTAGACAGGTAAGAAAAAAATATTGAATCCATTTTGAATTCAGGCTGTAACAACAAAATGTGGAATAAGTCAAGGGGTATGAATACTTTCTGAAGGCACTGTACATTGTACTTTGCCCTTTTATGTTCATATAGAATATTACAATATACATCTGTGTAGATTAAATATCTGCGCAGTTGTAATATCTGTGTGTAGTATCTCTCAGTATGTGGTAGAAATAGCTGGACGTGAAGGCAGCCGTGATKCAGATTGTAGTGTCCAATTAGCCTTTGTGTCCCCGGGCGGTGTGTGTCTGTACATGTGCCTGTGCGTGTGTGTCGCACGCGTGCGTGTTCGTGTGTGTGTCTGAGGGAGGAGAGTGGACATATGGTTTCCTGGGCTCCTCTCCTAAGACTGTGGATTCAGACCAGCAGGATATTGTATAGTTCTCCTCCTCCTCCTCCGTGTCAGCTAACTAGTCGCTTGTCTATTCATATTAACAACCTCATCCTCATCCTTTCATTCCCTTCACATGTCCTTTCCTCCTAACCCCCTTCTCTCATTCTTTTTCTTTTTCCTCCCTCTCTCTTTCCCTGGTATTTTCCTCTCTTCCCTCAATTTCTCTCACTTTTGTGTTTGTGTCTGTGGGCTGCAGTGTCTCAGTGATGACAGGCTGGCTGGGCTCTCTGATGGGTGGCAAGCCAACAAGATCTGGACTCCTGTCACCCTGCCTCCCTTTCAGATCAAATCCAGCTGGACTCACACACACACGCACACGCACACGCACACGCATGCGCATGCAGGCATATGCTAACAAGCAACACTCTCTCTCCTATCTCTGGGTAAATTGCCCCTGGTGTCCTACTTTTCTTCCTCAACAAATCTCCCTCTCCTCTCTCTCCTCCCTCTCCCTGCCCACCCATAAGGTTTCTACAAAATACTGTTCGGTATGTAGCACATGTGTAGCACATGTGGACACAAAGGCTTTCTCTTTGACAGACACTGTTCCATCTCAAATAGCAACACCTGTGTTCTGACCTGCTCCCATCCCTCCTCCTGACATCCTGATCTTAGGGACGTTAGATACCTGGCCGTCCACTCAGGCTGCATTACACTGCCCATCTGCTGCTGGGATCAGTAGAGCAGGATCACCAAAATACCCTGGGAGATTTTCCCTTACCTGGGGCCTCAGCTTGTTCAGTCACAGCTACAAGATGTTTGAGAGAGAGAGATATTTCTAAAAGCAGCCCTGCTTCGCTTTGTTCTCTCTGCTGCTAAGAGCCCAGTCCATTCCTTATTCATCCTCACAGCCTATTCTCTNTCCCTCTCCCTGCCCACCCATAAGGTTTCTACAAAATACTACATCTTGTCTATTCGGTATGTAGCACATATGGACACAAAGGTTTTCTCTTTGACAGACACTGTCCCATCTCGAAACAGCAACACCTGTGTTCTGACCTGCTCCCATCCCTCCTCCTGACATCCTGATCTTAGGGACGTTAGATACCCGGCCGTCCACTCAGGCTGCATTACACTTCCCATCTGTTGCTGGGATCAGTAGAGCAGGATCACCAAAATATCCTGGATGATTTTCCCTTACCTGGGGCCTCAGCTTGTTCACGGTCACAGCTACAAGATGTTTCCTGGCCGGCCACTCAGAGAGAGAGAGAGAGAGAGAGAGAGAGAGAGAGAGAGAGAGAGAGAGAGCGCTTTCTAAAAGCAGCCCCGCTTTGCGTTGTTCTCTCTGCAGCTAAGAGCCCAGTCTCATTCCTTATTCATCCTCACAGCCTATTCTCTGACATCCTGCCTGACTGACTGTCAGTGTGGGGGGAAAAGGGAAAGCTTTCCAGCACACAACACTAATTTCCCCAGAATAGAGGTCAATCTGACAACGCCCAGGAAATGAGAACTCTCACAGACCAGATCCAAGCTATAGGATCTCTTCAGGATGAGTTCTGGTCCACTTCAGAGGTTGGATGGCCGTAAGAAGGGCCCTGAGTTTCATCTGACCACCTGACTAGCAATAGCCTATGACTAGGGCCTGAAGTTTTTAGTAAAACCTAAATTCCGAGCTCAGGAGACTGTTCACTGACTGGGCACAATGTCCAGTTTGCATTGTTCCTATCTGTCCCTTAGCCTTGCCTTGAACCGATAAGGCTAGCGTGTTGTATTCTTCCCCTCAAGGTAATTCTGCTGGGGATACAGTGTATATTTTTTATTTGACTTCACCTTTATTTAACTAGGCAAGTCAGTTAAGAACAAATTGTTATTCTACCAAAAGGCAAAAGGCCTCCTGCAGGGATGGGGGCTGGGATAAAACATTTAAAAATTAAAAATATATAACTATAAGACAAAACACACATAAAGACAAGAGAGACAACACAATACTACATAAAGCGATACCTAAGACAATAACATAGCAAGACAGCAACACATGACAACACATCATGGTAGCAACACAACATGACAAGAACATGGTAGCAACACAACATGGTAGCAGCACAAAACATGGTACAAACATTATTGGGCACAGACAACAGCACACAGGGCAAGAAGGTAGAGACAACAATACATCACGCAAAGCAGCCACAACTGTCAGTAAGAGTGTCCATGATTGAGTCTTTGAATGAAGAGATTGAGATAAAACTGTCCAGTTTGAGTGTTTGTTGCAGCTCGGTCCAGTCGCTAGCTCCAGTGAACTGAAAAGAGGAGCTACCCAGGGATGTGTGTGCTTTGGGGACCTTTAACAGAACGTGACCGGCAGAATGGGTGTTGTATGTGGAGGATGAGGGCTGCAGTAGATATCTCCGATAGGGGGGAGTGAGGCCTAAGAGGGTTTTATAACCTTGCGACGGGTATACAGAGATGACCAGTTTACAGAGGAGTTAGAGTGCAGTGATGTGTCCTATAAGGAGCATTGGTGGCAAATCTGATGTCCGATTGGTAAAGCACATCTAGCCGCTCGAGAGCACCCTTACCTGCCGTGTAAAGCGTGTAGACATGACATTGAATGAGACATGCAGACAGAGGGTTGTGCCATAGTTGGAATATAATCTAATTCAGTATAGATGTGAACATAAATGTGATTATGCAAATGTCAAGAGCATATTTCTAATCTAAGACTACTTTGTAGCATGCATCATTAAGATATGCTATTTCCATGTTGTGTATTGGCTGGATTTATGTTTATTCTAGCTCATAAAGGTTCCATTCATTATAGTGGCATTCAGTGTTAGACACAATCTGTATTTTCATTTCAGCACTGACTCATCAGGACTGAGGGAAAGGCTCATTACAGCACACTGATAGGCTTATTTGATACTATTTAGTTGTTTCTTTGTGTGTGTCGGGGAGAGTGGGAAGGAGTGTGTGGGTGGGGGGTGGGGGGGGGTTCTTTGCACTTTGTCTCATGGCCACAGAGGTAACATGTAAACAAAATTGTTATTCTGTATAAGAACACCAAGACCCATTGTTCCATCCAACGCTACATTCTTGTCATGGGATAAAACTTTATGTTATACTTTAAGCTTGGCCTCAAGCTGACCTTTAGATCAAGACAACTCTTACTGACCTGGAATGCTCTTTCCTTCACAGGTGTGAGGAGAGAGAGAGTGCTGGAGAGAGGACAGGAGAGAAAGAACGAGAGAAGGCAGGAGAGAGAGAACGAGAGAATGATGGCGGCGGAGGAGGAGAAGCCGGGTTTGAAGAGCAGCAGCTCCATCGTTCCCTGCTTCTTGTTTGTTGAGGTGAGTTGCCATGTCTTTCTTTTCCTGATTGGCTAAAATGACACTACTGGGAGGAGCTGATGAAATACCCTCCAGTAGGGCCTCTTCATGCTGTTTGATGATATCTCTTTATGGGGAATTTCCATATCCCTTAACCTTCCCCATATTCAGTGTTTCACCCCCCTCCGCTCCTCTCAGAGCTCAATGAGCTCCATTCATTCTACTACTTGACCTCAATTGGCTGTTGTCTGCTGTCCAGCCACCAGGGAACACTTTCTCATCTTTAGCTTCAGTGGAAAATGTTATAAATATTGTCAGCTCAACACACATCCACCACACTGCCACGGTCTCTCTGCCATGGCTGAGACAGTAACGTGGACATGGTATAAAATAGTTGTTATAGTATGTAATCTGTTCAGATGGCGCTTCCCGTTTTCACACTGCTACAATATGTGATCTCTGCTTCCTGTTTATATGAGTCTTTGCATCTGATCCATTGAAGTATTTAGTGATATCACAGCTAACTGTGTTTTGTATAAGTACTGGATGCTCTGCACACACACACACACACACAGACTCACATACAGACTACAGGCGCACACACGCACACACAGGACAGGGTCTCTCCCGTAGGCGTGTCCCGTATTGCTGTGGGAGCTACATTACTCAGAGGGTATTGAAGGTCTCTATGCTGCTAGATTATGGTCCACAATAAAAGCACTCCCATAGTCCACTGTGCCATCCCTCACACATATTTAATGTGAGGTGCAATAGGTGATATTTGAGGTACAAGGTGTTCTGTGTCATGTGAAATATGGAGGAGTATATGTGAGGTGTGATGTATGACATGTAAGGTGAAAAGAATTGTATGAGGAATGAAGTGCTATATACCTTGTGATATCCAGTACAGTTGCAGTGATATGTGGGATTTGTGGAATCATAATGTGTAATATGTGAGGTAGCAGTGAGTGAGTGCAGAAGATGTGACAGTGTGGTCTGACTGAGACCCAACCATTTTAGCTCCTCTGTCCCTCTCCCCTGACCCTCTCCCCGTCCCCCTCCCCTCCCCAGCGGTGTGTCACAGACAGACAGTGATTTAGACTGAGCCAGGACCTGCTCTTTTATTTAGACTCACACCTCATCAGCCCGTTTCCATGGAAACCAATCAGTTGGATTCATTTTCTCTCTGTCTCTCTCTCTTCTGCCTCCTTTCATCCACTACCTACCCTCTTATGCAGGCTATAGCCTCTCTCTCTCTCTCTCTCTGTCTCTCTCTCCCTCCCTCCCTGAAAGTCATAGATATTTGTTAGATATAGATACCTCCTTTTGTCTCTTTTTTCTGAATGTGAATTTCAACATCAATAGCGCTTGGGTCAGTTTCTCTCAGCACTGGGTTGATACAAAAGATGCATGGAAATGGCATTGTCAGAACACAGACATGCTTTTAGGAAATAATCCACTGTGTGTATAAGTAATCAGGTGTAGCAGAGAACTCAGCTTTGGGGTTGTAAAGGCCACATTAACATAAACAGTTATCCAGACCAATGGAGGAGGAAATACAAGCCCCTCTGATAGCTTTGGATGTACTGCTATTGGACAGCCGGTGTCATGTGATTGGGGTGTGTGGTGCATCATGTGACCTAATATTGATGTGTCCTGTCCACACAGGACCATGTATGGGTTGTCACAGATTCAGTTTATGAAGTGTGGGAATGTGTTTTGTATAATGGCTGCAGCTGCAATATGGAAGCAGGAATAATCTAGCCGAATAGCTGGAAACATCACCTTCAATGAACAAAAACTTAAACCATAAAGAAATAGTCAAATAATATGCTCTACACACACTCTACTCTGACATTTAAAAAGCAACGATAACTGATTTACTCTCAATGTTTCAAATGCTTTATTTGGACGTTAAAATGACCCGTTCTGTTATACATTATGTGCTTTCCCCTCTTATTGAACATGTCCCAGCACATGTTCTCAGCCACTGTTATGGACTGAAGGGTTATGAGTCAGAATCATTTTGATGTTGGAGATTTCCGTGACTGCAGGGGTGTTTAATGTCTTTGGCATGAGCAGTACTCATAATGAGCAGTACTCATTTGTGTTTGTGTGTGGGCATCATCTATCTCTCACCACATGCAGTGTGATGGACCATTCCCCTCGACGTTTCATGCGAGGACTCTATACCCACCAGAGGGCACTGTTGATGTACTGTTAAGGCTTTCAGAGCTGCTTTTGGAAGCTCAGTAACACTGTTTCATTGTGGTGTTGTGTGTCTAACCAGAGTCAATTTGTCTTTATATTCTGCTAATGTTGTATTTAGCCAATGAAGCTCAGTTTGTTGTGTTGGTTTATTCACAGTAAGGACAAGGAATGGTAATGGTGACAATTTACGGTAATGAATATTCCACATCTGTCAATTTGAAAACGAGTTGCCTTAATTTTCATAGAATTTTAACTAATGTTCAGAAGAACACACACACACACACACACACACACACACACACACACACACACACACACACACACACACACACACACACACACACACACACACACACACACACACACACACACACACACACACACACACACACACACACACAAACACACAGCCTCATTAACACTTGAAATAGGTGAAAGAACATCTTTCCTTCTCTTTTGCTTCCTCCGTCTCTAAAAATAACCCCAGTGTGTGATGGTGGGTAACACTTGTGTGATCACACCTGTCGGAGAGAGTCTTTCAAGTGAAGTGCACAAAACACACACACACACACACACACACACACACACGTTTTTTTTAGAGTGCTGTGATCAGCTGTAGCCCTAAGACACAAAGAAAAACGGACTTCTCCTTTGGTTGCCATCTGGTAAATGTCCATTAAAGAGCTGCCCCTGCTTTATGTTTTGGCCTCTGAATCAAAGCAGGGGGAATGCACTCAGCACTCAGCCAGCCAGCCAGCCCAGCTTGAGGTAGCTACAGCACAGTGTTTTCAGCAGCTCTGCACTGTGGAAYGGAAAGTAGTTGTTCAAGTTAAATAATGAGAGGTGAAAAGACTGAGATTCGGAAGTCCCTATTTCAGAAGTATTTGGGCAAATTCGTTGTTTGTTTTGCTTTTGTTTCAGATTATGTTGTACCCAATAGAAGTGAATGTTTCATGGAATTAATTCTGAATAATGATGAGTGAGAAAGGTACAGAGGCATAAATATCATACCCTCCAAAAACTATGTATTGGTGGTGTGGTCTTTGTGCCTCTGTAACTTTCTTTCACACACATGATTCATTTAGGATTATCCGTAATCATGGTAGCATCCACATTAATGTAGATGTGGTCGGAAAAACATATTCTATTGTTATTTAGAATAAAAGTGACTCCAAATTGGCACAATACATTATTTACCATGAATTTCTATTGGGCAGAAAATTATCTGAAACCCAACCAAAACAAACAGCAAATGCATCCAACAAGTGTGTAGTAACAAGCTTGATGTAATCATTGCTTGCTAGGAATATGGGACCAAACACAAAACTTTTGACTACCTTAATACACATATACAGTGCATTGGTCAAGTATTCAAACTCCTTGACTTTTTCCACATTTTGTTACGTTACAGCCTTATTTTAAAATTGATTCAATTAGTTTTTCCCCTCATCAATCAACACACAATACCCCATAATAACAAAGTGAATACAGGTTTTATTTTTTTTGCTAATTTATTACAAATTAAAAACACATACCTTATTTACATAAGTATTCAGACCCTTTGCTATGAGACTCGAAATTGAGCTCAGGTGCATCCTGTTCCCATTGAACGTCCTTGAGATGTTTCTACAACTTGATTGGAGTCCACCTGTGGTAAATTAAATTAATTGGACATGATTTGGAAAGGCACACACCTGTCTATATAAGATCCCACAGTTGACAGTGCATGTCAGAGCAAAAACCAAGCCATGAGGTCAGGAATTGTCCGTAGAGCTCTGAGACAGGATTGTGTCGAGGCACAGATCTGGGGGAGGTTACCAAAAAATGTCTGCAGCATTGAAGGTCCCCAAGAACACAGTGGCCTCCATCACACAAGTTTGGAACCACCAAGACTCTTCCTAGAGCTGGCCGCCCAGCCAAACTGAGCAATCTTGAGAGAAAGGCCTTTGTCAGGGAGGTGACCAAGAACTCAATGGTCATTCTGACAGAGTTCCAGAGTTCCCCTGTGGAGATGGGAGAAACTTCCAGAAGGACAACCATCTCTGCAGCACTCCACCAATCAGGCCTTTATGGTAGAGTGACCAGACAGAAGCCATTCTTCAGTAAAAGGCACATGATAGCCCACTTGGAGTTTGCCAAAAGGCACTTAAAGGACTCTAAGACCGTGAGAAGCAAGATTTTCTGGTCTGATGAAACCAAGATTGAACTTTTTGGCCTTAATGCCAAGCGTCACGTCTGGAGGAAACCTGGCACCATCCCTACGGTGAAGCATGGTGGTGGCAGCATCATGCTGTAGGGATGTTTTTCTGCAACAGGGACTGGGAGACTAGTCAGGATTGAGGAAAAGATGAACGGAGCAAAGTACAGAGAGATCCTTGATTAAAGCCTGCTCCAGAGCGAAGGTTCACCTTCTAACAGGACAATGATCCTAAGCACATAGCCAAGAGTGGCTTCGGGACAAGTCTCTGAATGTCCTTGAGTGGCCCAGCCAGAGCCCGGACTTGAACCTGATCGAACATCTCTGGAGAGATCTGAAAATAGCTGTGCAACCTTACAGAGCTTGAGTGGATCTGCAAAGAAGAATGGGAGAAACTCCTCTAATACAGGTGTGCCAATTTATTTCTAATAAATTTGCCCAAAAAATTCAAAAAACCTGTTTTTGCTGCCATTATGGGGTATTGTGTGTAGATTGAGGGGGAAAAACTATTTAATCAATTTTAGAATAAGACTGTAATGTAACAATTTGGAAAAAGTCAAGGGGTCTAAATACTTTCCGAATGTACTGTAAGTGAATTTGTCAAAATACTTATGACACCTTCAAATTTTAGCTTTATTTAACTAGGCAAGTCAGTTAAGAACAAATTCTTATTTACAATGACAGCCTACCCCGGCCAAACACGGACTACGCTGGGCCAATTGTGCGCCACCCTATGGGACTCCCAATCACGGCCAGATGTGATACAGCCTGGATTAGAACCAGGGACTGTAGTGATGCTCTTGCACTGAGATGCAGTGCCTTAGACCGCTGCGCTACTTGGGTGTGGTGGGAGTTTAGATGCATGAAGTGCTTTTATTTATAAAAGGTAAAACATATACAGTACCAGTCAAAAGTTTGGACACCTACTCATTCAAGGGTTTGTCTTTATTTTTAGTATTTTCTACATTGTAGAATAATAGTGAAGACATCAAAACTATGAAATAACACATATGGAATCATGTAGTAACCAAAAAAGTGTTAAACAAATAAAAATATATTTTAGATTCTTCAAAGTAGCCACCCTTTGCCTTGATGACAGATTTGCACACTCTTGGCATTCTCTCAACCAGCCTCATGAGGTAGTCACCTGGAATGCTTTTCCAACAGTCTTGAAGGAGTTCCCACATATTCTTCGCACTTCTTGGCTGGTTTTCCTTCACTCTGCGGTCCAACTCATCCAAACCATCTCAATTGGGTTGAGGTCGGGTGATTGTGGAGGCCAGGTCATCTGATGCTGCACTCCATCACTCTCCTCCTTGGTCAAATAGCCCTTACACAGCCTGGAGGTGTGTTTTGGGTCATTGTCCTGTTGAAAAACAAATGATAGACCCACTGAGTGCAAATCAGATGGTATGGCGTATCGCTCAGAATGCTGTGGTAGCCATGCTGGTTAGGTTTGCCTTTAATTCTTAGTAAAGGGGACATTCTGTACTGTTGCCTTGTATGAAACATTTTATTTCAAATCCAAAATGCCGGAGCATAGAGCCAAATTAAACGTTCTAGCTTCACTGTCCAAATAAATATGAATGAATACATAGGGGAGCTTTTATTAAAGGTGGATTTACATTAGTAAAATATGTCTAGTGAGATCTATCAGATTAGCAACTTTTCTACTTACACTAGCCTTTGATGTGGTGTGACCAAAGCCACATTCCTGCTTCATGTGTGAGTGTAGCTATTAGCATACTGTTAATGTCATAGTATATGGACACACAAAATGAGGATAGCATTCAAACTATACAGGAGCTTCTCATCTAAACCATATTGCACATAGTGTTTGCAGACTTGATTAATGCAATGATTCACGATTGGCTAAAAGCAAGAATGCTGCTACTGGTATTAGGGTAATTAAGGTAATTCTTGCATGGACTTGTGGTGTGGGAGGCTGTTGTCTTTACACTGTACCACTCAGAGGGCGGTATGTGGTGTAGATTTCTTCCGCACTACCTCTGGAGGTAGTGTGGGAGACATCTCTTAAAGAGAGATTTAATTGAGGCATGTTGACGAGCTGCATCACCGCTTGTATGGCAACTGTTTGATATGCGACGGCAAGGCGCAACAGAGGATAGTGTGTACGGCCCAGTACATCACTGGCTCCTGCCAACCAGGACCTCTATACCAGCCGGTTTCAGAGGAAGGTCCTAAATAATGTCAAAGACTCCAGTCACCCAAGTCATAGACTGTTCTCTTGCTATCGCATGGCTAGCAGTAGCGATGCACCAAGTCTGGAATCAAAGACCATGAACAGCTTCTACCCCCAAGCCATGAGACAACTAACTAGTTAGTCTGGCTAGCTATTAGTTAACTGTTTAACTATCTGCATCAACGCTTTTTTGCCATAACTTTTTTTGCACTCATCTCATACACTGCTGCTATTTTTATCTATCATCATATCACTTTATTACTAGTTATATGTACATATCTATCTAATTACCTCGTACCCCTGCACATCGACTCAGTAATTGTACCCGTATATATAGCCAAGTTATCGTTACTCATTGTGTATTTACTATTATTTTTATTATTACGTGTTTTACTTTTCTATTGTTTCTCTATTTTCTTTCTCTCTGCATTGTTGGGAATGGCACGTAGTAATCATTTCACTGTTAGTCTGCACCTGTTTACGAAGTGCCGAATAAAATTGTATTTGGATGATTTGATTAGAATGTAAGATCCGTCTCTTTACACTACACAAGTATCTCTCTCTGGACCTAGATTGTGTTATCAAGAGGCCTAGGTATTTTATAGTTATCCACATAAGTCAGAACCGTCCAGAGGAGTGATGCTAGTCGGGCAGGCGGGTGCGGGCAACGATCGTTGAAGAGCATGCATTTAGTTTTACTAGCATTTAAGAGCAGTTGGAGGCCACGGAAGGAGTGTTGTATGGCATTGAAGCTCGTCTGGAGGTTTGTTACACAGTGTCCAAAGAAGGGCCAGAGGTATACAGAATGGTGTCGTCTGCGTAGAGGTGGATCAGAGAATCACCAGCAGCAAGAGCGACATCATTGATACATACAAGAAAAGAGTCGCCCGAGAATTGAACCCTGTGGCACCCCCATAGAGACTGCCAGAGGTCCGGACAACAGGCCTCCGATTTGACACACTGAACTCTATCTGAGAAGTAGTTGGTGAACCAGACGAGGCAGTCATTTGAGAAATCAAGGCTGTTGAGTCTGCCGATAAGAATGCGGTGATTGACAGAGTCGAAAGCCTTGGCCAGGTCAATGAAGACAGCTGCACAGTACTGTCTTTTATCGATGCAGTTATTATATCGTTTAGTACCTTGAGCGTGGCTGAGGTGCACCCACGCAAGCTCGGAAACCAGATTGCATGCGGAGAAGGTACGATGGGATTCGAAATGTTCGGTGATCTGTTTGTTAGCTTGGTTCGAAGACTTTAAAAAGGCAGGGCAGGATAGATATAGGTCTAACAGTTTAGGTCTAGAGTGTCTCCCCGTTTGAAGAGAGGGATGACCACGGCAGCTTCCAATCTTTAGGGATCTCAGACGATATGAAAGAGAAGTGGGTGATTGGGTCGCTGTAGCCAGCTGTCAATAAATTTCTGTGAATGTGGTCTCTTAGTACCACTTTGTCAAAGTTCCCATCCTTTTAGTGTTTCATTTATATCCTCAGTTGGGATTAAATGTGTTCAAAACATAGAATATGTGGAAACACCTTAAACAGTTGGCTGCATAACTTTCTGCACTCCCCTTTCTCACTCAGTAGATGTCCATACACCCAGTTCTATATGGTTACATGTCTAAGGATATTTTCAATATATCAATTTAGAACCCAACACCGTAGACTGCAGCTTTTACTGCTATTCCAGTGTAATTACATATTTATAAAGGACCTGCAATGTAAAGATTGTATAAGCCTTCATTCACATCCTTTGCAGGTGAGTGTGTCTACACTCGTAAGAAGCAGGTACTGTGATATGGGCTGTAGCAGTAATGGATGTGTTTTTGCAGTGTAATCAGTGTAATGTGGGTACAGGGTCTCCTCCCTGGTTCCACACTATGCAGGGGTGTGGATCTGACTGAATATTTACACCCAGTGATTCAGGCCCCCCTGTGTGTTGGTCTGTGGGTCTGTTTACCAGCCATTATAACCCAGTTTACAGCCCCACCCATCCTCACATAGTGTTCGACAGAGACATCACTGGGACAAAAGAAGAGCTATACTGAAAATAGGGCGAGAGGGATTTCATGACAAGAGGGGGAAATCAGAGGCTAAGATAAGAGTTACATGGAAAAGAAAGAGTGGTTGTGAGAGGGAGTGAAGATTGAAAAGCAGAAACAGAGAGAAAGAGATATTTCAAGAAGGAGCCCTAGAGATGTTTTCTGGAGGACGATCTAAGCTCAGCTCACATCTCTCCCTTTTGTACCCATTCTACTCTCCCCCTCCTCCACTCTTTCACAGAGATCGGTCATCTCTCTCTTCCTCTTTCTCTCTCTTCCTCTCTCTCGCTCTTACTCTCTCTCTCTCTTTTTCTCACACACACACAGCCCTGAAAGCATGCCAAACTACCAACGTCTCTATGCTACAGTACCTTTCATATGCCAGTTTCACTCTCCTCCCTCTCTCCACTCACCCCCTCTCAACCTTTCTCTTTTCCTGTCCCCTCCACTCCCCCGCCATCCCTTCCTCTCTTTCCTCCCTCCATCCTTGTACACCTCCTCTTCCTCTGCTTTCCTTTCTTCCTCCCACCACTGGGATCTGTYCAGCCCCAACAATGCACAGTGAGACYTACTTCTTGTTKATTTAATCTCCCATCCCTCCTCATCCATCTATTTTTCCTCCTCCATCTCCGTTATTTTGCTCTCTCATGCTTTCACGCTCTCTCTCTGTCTCTCTCTCTCTTTCTCTGTCTCTGTCTCTCTCTCTCTGTTTCTCTCTCTGTCTGTCTCTCTCTCTCTCACACTCACTCACACTCACACTCTCTCACATTCGCTCACACTCACACGTTTCTATTGACTATTATCTGCTCTGTCAAATAGTCACATGATCAGCTGCTGGCTGGCAGAATGAGCAAAAAATACTATCACTAATGTTGCTAGCTATTCAACATGTGAGTCTGATAGATGTTGAGATGGATTTTATGAATGAAATTAAGAGAAAGGATTGAAGAAAATTAAGAGTATAATTTTCTTCAATCAATCTCCATTCCAGCCTCACTAATCTCCCATTCAGCTCACCTGTTTGTCTGGCACAGGCCTGAGATCAGGATTAGACCACAGCCCTGCCAACTCTACTGTAGTCTGTAGCTGAGCTATAATTAACACTGACCTTCTGTCAGCTGCATGGATGGCAACATCTACCTAGGAGAGATTTGGTTGTTGACACACAATAAGAGTATAGTAAGTTGTATGTAATGAGGGCAGCACCAACTCCTTAGACTGAGGATGCCAGTGATAACTGTCTCTGTGTTGTTGCATCGTGTCTTATAGTGTGGAGGGCAGGAGTGATCTCTCTTCTCCACATGCATTGGTCAGTACCCTGGAGAGGGGTGTGTGTTTTTAAAGGTTACGCAACGTCCATTTGAGCCCCCCTCCCAGCCCACTTTACAGTCAGTTACAGAGGAGCCTCCCAGCTCAACATGCGATTCAGCACACACCAACACACACACAAACACTTAGGGTAAGGGAAGCAAGTTGAAGGGAATTTTCTTTAATCTACACACTTAATGAATCATATAATCATCTGTTTTTGTGCCCTCTACCCTCACCGTTGGACCTGGTCCTCAGTGAATGTTATTTTTGTGACTGTGGAGGGGGGAGAGAGGGGACTTCTGCTGCTACCACCACCACCCCCAGTCCTGCACCTGTTCCCTGCATTCCCCCTCCTCTCTCCCCATGTCTCCTGTCATGTCTGGGCGGTTCAGTGTAGTGTGTGTGATGGCAGTAGAGTGGAAGGCTGTTGGGGGCTCTTAATGGACAGCATGTGTTTGACATGGGCCCTTGTGCCCAGCTCTCCATCTGAACCCGCACACCCCACCCAGCAAAACACAAAACTGCTCTTTCAGAGCACGCTGCTTTAGCAGCACCAAGGGGCATGGCTGTTCCTCCTGAGAAAAACATACTGTACGTTGAGACAAAACGATGTACAAATATTTCAGCTGACCCTGTATTAGAGTATGGTGGTCAGTGGTAGTGAGCATCACGCTACACAGTCTTGTCCACTCAGCATGGGAGTCCATCTGCAAAGTTGTCCTCTCAGTGGGGGGTGAGGTCTGTCAGCAGAGCTTGGAGTGATGGAGTAAGGTTAGACCGTGTACTGTAAGACGGAGGGAGAGAATGCATCATACATGGAGGCAGAGAAAAGCACTTTGAAAAGCAAACTGCATCTCTACAGATGCAGGATCTTAATTTCCTCATTCTTTTGATGCTGAGAATTTTTCTGCCCTGCAGGAAATGCAAACTTGCAAAGGGTATTTGAGTCTTAAAAAGGCTTCTAAAGTTTGTCATTTCCACTTAAAAATGTCAGAATTGATTTTCTGTATCAACCCCTACAAAAAGGATTCAAATGTTCTGTTGCTGCAGGATTATTTTCCTGCTGCAGTAAACTGGCTCAAATTAAGTTCCTACATCTGTAATCCCCCATAACATTCATAAAACATCATATAACATACATGACATAGGTTGTTTACAGGCCTGCTTACACATGAATGGCAGGCACACAGGTCAGGAATAGTATATCAGCCCAGTCAAAACTGTTCGCTGCTCTGGCACCCCAATGGTGGAACAAACTCCCTCACGACGCCAGGTCAGCGGAGTCAATCACCACCTTCCGGAGACACCTGAAACCCCACCTCTTTAAGGAATACCTAGGATAGGATAAAGTAATCCTTCTAACCCCCCCCCACCCCTTAAAAGAGTTAGATGCACTATTGTGAAGTGGTTGTTCCACTGGATATCATAAGGTGAATGCACCAATTTGTAAGTCGCTCTGGATAAGAGCGTCTGCTAAATGACTTAAATGTAAATGTAAATGTATATTATGTACTCTTTAGGGAGATACACTGAGTGTACAAAACATTAGGAACACCTGCTCTTTCCATGACATACTGTAGACTGACCAGGTGAATCCAGGTGAAAGCTATGATCCCTTATCGATGCCACTTGTTAAACCCGCTTTAAATCAGTGTAGATGAAGGGGAGGAGACAGGCTAAAGAAGGATTTTTAAGCCTTGAGACATGGATTGTGTATGTGTGCCATTCAGAGGGTGAATGGGCAAGACAAAATATTTAAGTGGCTTTGAACTGGGTATGGTAGTAGGTGCCAGGCGCACTGGTTTGAGTGTGTCAAGAACTGCAGTGCTGCTGAGTTTTTCACGCTTCACCGTTTCTTGTGTGTACCAGAATGGTCCACCACCCAAATAACATCCAGCCAACTTGACACAACTGTGGGAAGCACAACTTGGTGTCAAAATGGGCCAGTATCCCTGTGGAACCCTTTCGACACCTTGTAGAGTCCACGGCCCAACGAATCAAGGCTTTCTGAGGGCAAAAGGAGGTGCGACTCAGTATTCGTAAGGTGTTACAAATGTTTTGTACATTCAGTGTCAACAGCGTGCCCTTACCAACCCAGTCTTGATCTGAGATCTGAGTTCTTGTATCACTATTATAGGGAACATGGATTACAATCATTTTTTAAATGAAAAGGACCAAATAAAAGATTTAGGATTACACCCAAGGATTAGGATTAGGATGTGGAGTTAGGATAATGATAAATGTTTTATCTGGAAGCTTGGGGTGAGAGTGATGGAGTATTCCCTGAGTTTAGTGGCGTAGTCTAAATGGTGTCTTCAAGAACTTTATGTCTTTCTGGTCTGTCCTGAACACAGATGTACAGCTATGAAATATTTACCAGAGTTAAAGCATTCTATGTTAGAGAACAGCTGGGAAAATACGAGTGGAGGAGACGTGGAGAACAGTAAACCCTGAGGGGAGACTGAGGGGAGAAAGAGTGTTTTAGGAGGTGAATCAGGGGGCTGAGAGAGGGGAAAGTAAAGGTTAAGATTTGAGGCAGATGAAGAAAGACAGGACATAAAATGGGACATGTTGAAAGGAAAATATATACACACAATATGAAATTCCTAACTTCATACTTAAGCAAGGAGGTGGAACAGTATTTTCAGAAAAAGGCTAAATTGCTTCCTGTCTGTGTCATTTTGAATACTGGTGCTGTGAGGATGTGTATGACATGCCAGCCTTTGTTGCAAAGGGTAACGGCAGGGTAACTGTGTTCAGCAGTGTGGGTGTCACGACTGCTACTCAAACTGTGGTCATTGAAGGTAATGACAATTATGTCCCCCTGTGTTTGAGTGCTAACAATGCAAGACCCCAAGCAAGAAAAGAATCTCTCTGCAAGGGATGCAGGTCATTTTGAAATGATTACACCACAAACAACACATAACAGAGCAAGAACAACACTAAAGTGGGACTAGCTAGTACAATACCTCCCTGCAAAACACCTGATCAGGAGAACATAGTTGTATAACTGTATAACCACAGTCAGGATACCTGAGCGAATGTCCACTTGCTTAGGCTCGGAAACAGAATAGTTCCAAATGTAGATCTCTTAAACTATTCAGTCTTATGAAACATACTTAATAACTTAAATTACCTTGAAGAAAATGAAGAGGACAAACTGTTTTAACATTCATCATCACATTAGATAGTCCCTGGCCACGACCCAGAAGTGTGTGACTAAGAATAAAGGAAGAGCTTTCTAGTTGGGCACAGCGCTCTGCGGGTGGTCCTCAGTTAGGTCCATGTCAATTAACACGTAATGATCTTAGAATCGAGGAGAAGAGGTGCCTGTCACTCTGCAGTGGGCAGGTTCTTCCTCCAGGAACCATCATTTCCTAAAAATAAAAAAAACACCATCCCAACTGAACAGGCTGAAATTCCATGATTTTGTTTTCAACAGCTCTTACACAGTAATAAGTGCATTATCATTTTCACAATTTCAGAGTGTTATTTTGACCTCATAGAGTGTAAAAAATTTGATATTTTTTAACTATTCTGCCCCTTTTAAAGGATTTTTGTCATACTGGCTGATATTATATGGGACCGGTCCACATTGTAAACAGTACTACCATGTTTCCCATTGTGACCATCCAATCACAGGTTACGAATTATGACTGACCAGGGATTGGTTGACATGAGTTCTGACAGCAGCACAGCTGGACCAGTCAGATACAAGCACATTGGTGTGCGTGAGAGAGAGAGAGATACTGTAGACAGTGATTGAGTGTGAGAGAGGGAGGAAGAGGGAGGAAGAGAGAGAGCAGCAGAGGGAGGTTGAGGAGGTGTCAGGGTGTAAATAATGTGTCTGAACATCACCGGTCCAACAAGTCAGATGAAAGTGAGACTGGCACAAAAAACAACAAACCCACAACTGGATTTGGACAAGAGGGCACCTGAATGGGCATAATGTCCTCACTACTGTTACTGTGTCTTATTGATCTACTGTATGTACTGCTAATGACACAATGCCATACATTTTCTCATATGTCTTTAAAATGTATTACTGTGAGATGGACAGTTCTTAGAATGAAATCATTAAAATCCAACCCAGATCCCTCCCAGATCATATGTAAAATAATGGTACGGGAAAATGATATGACTCACTCCTACTTCAAAATATCTCTGTTTCTCTCCAGGCTGTTGGGGATAAAGATACACAATGAGAGAATAACATTGGCTTGGGATGTGATAAATCAGGGGCTTTGGGTATCATTGTTGATAAGATAATGTTGTATCTGGAATAGGCTACACTATTGCAGATGTGTTACTTAAACATAAACCTACTCCGCATACTAATTGTCAGGATAGAAAATACAGTTAATAAACAGTATAATTTAATATAACGCCAATTATAAAGTATATGAGGTTATGTTTAGCTCTTATGCATCTTTCAGTGATGCTGCTGATCATCATTACTCTTCATTACTCTTACAATGATCTCCCTTGAATCATTCTGAATGAGGACAAGATCACGCTAACCTAAATATACTATACCTCCACACTTTATGCAATCATAAATCCTGCTGAGAGGAAATGAAATTACACAATATTGTGAACTCATCTCTACCGTTATATTCTTCACCATGACAACCGCACATGGCATAACATGTCTCTCTCTCAAGGGAGGGTGGAGAGAGTGAAGACGATTCTGAACAAATCAAAAAATATATAAATATCTGAGTACCCTGGTCTGGTGTGTGTGTGTGTGTGTGTGTGTGTGTGTGTGTGTGTGTGTGTGTGTGTGTGTGCGGTGCGTGTCGTGCGTTGCAGTGCCGTGCGTGCGTGCGTGCGTGCGGCGTTGCGTGCGTGCGTTGCGTGCGTTGCGTCATAAGGGGGCGCGTGCGTGCGTGCTGCTGTGCAGTGCGTCGCTGCGCTGCGCGTGCTGTGCTGCGTGCGTGCGTGTGTGTGGTGTGTTGTGTGTGGTTTTGCAGATGTCTGCAGTGTCCTATGGCAGAGACAATGGCCACATATATCTAAGGATGTGAGCTGAAACATGTCCCCTCATCCAGCACCATGTCCCTAGCTAAGTGGAAGTAAAGGGGCTATTACTATCCCTTCACTTCCCTGATAAACGAGGCCATACAGCTAAGATGTATTGTGGGTATTTGAGCTACAAAGTTAGATGCAGCTCCATTCCACCATCCTACTGTACAGTGTATATTCCATGTGATACAAAAAGTAATGGAAAAGTATATGTTGGTCTATTCAAGATGGGGGAAAATATTACATGTAGACACCATTTTCATATATATTTTTTTAACTGTAGAACGACTTGCAATTGAGTTGATATCTCAGTAGTGTATTATTATCTCTGATATCCATGGATCTGCCTATATAAGAAAAACCCTGGAATCAGACATGTCACAGGGGATGTCAGCTCATATAACTGGTTGGGAGGATGGTTATGATCACATTCACACTACTCTTCACACACAGCATCCAAAAATACACTCACTGCTCCTCTGTAGTAGACTGAGGCGCGCCGGCATCGATACCAATGCAAGCAGTTCCCTCTCCCTCTATCTCACACTCTTTTGACCCTCCTCACTCCCAGTCTCTCTTTCGCTCTCTGATATTCTTTGTTTTCTCTCTTCATGTTGCAGTAGAATTCTATTTTTCCTGTCTTTATTCCATCTTCCTCCTCTCCCCTGTAGATGCTCCCTTCTCTCGCTCTCTCTTCCTCCAGCTTTCTCTCTCTCTCTCTCTCTCGCACTCCTCTCTGTCTCCCGCTGCCCTGGTCAGGCTTACAGTAGGTGCTCTCTCCCTCTATTGATCTCTTCACCGGACCTCTCTCTCGCTCCCATCACTCTTATGCCTCTCTCCGTGGATGAGGGGAACCGGGACTTGACTCTCCCTCCTTCCTCTCCTCCGCCACCTCCTCTTCTTGCCTAACGCGGGGATCATGTTCTATTTCCAGCTGGTGATCATGGCAGGGACGGTTCTCCTGGCGTACTACTTTGAGTACACAGACACGTTCCCCGTGCACATCCAGGGCTTCTTCTGCTACGACAAGACGTTCTCCAAGCCCTACCCCGGCCCGGATGAAACCAGCAAGATACCCCCACTGCTGGTCTACTCACTGGTTACAGGCATCCCCTGCTTCACGGTAAGACCATGTGGGTAATCCTGTGTGTGTGTGGGGGGGGGGCTCTGGTTCTGTATATTACCATTCATAATTTGTCTGAATTTTGGATCCTGTCTGTCATTTGGTGAGTCAAAGCATCTCCAGTGCATCTCTGCTTTATGACAGACATGGTGAACAGATTGGTGAGCCACGTGGAGCCCCCTCCGTCCATTTCAGAGCTGTCACAGAAAAAGGGGGGTGTGTGTGTGTGGTGTGTGTGTGTGTGTGTGTGTGTGTGTGTGTGTGTGTGTGTGTGTGTGTGTGTGTGTGTGTGTGTGTGTGTGTGTGTGTGTGTGTGTGTGTGTAGTGTGTGTGTGTGATGTGGTTGTGTGTGTGTGTGTGTGTGTGGTGTGTGGTGTGTGTGTGTTGTGTGTGTGTGGTGTGGTCAGCCGGGAGGAGAGCTCAGGCTTGTGGAGAAAGCTTGTATGGACAGACATTAAATAGAGATTGAGGTGAAGGGGGGGGTTTAAGTTTTCCCACACCACGTAAAGATGTAATGGAAACAAACAGTCGGAGTCGGAGAAACGATTGGCGAGAGAGTGAGAAAACAGAACATGGAAACAGCAACGTTTTAGAGGCTGTGAGGGTGATACGGTCAGTGGGTTTTATTTGAAAGAGACAGAGAAATAGACAGAAAGGTCAATTGAATGGAGATGTGAGAAGATGAGAGACAATAAAGAGAGACAAAGAACCACAGAGATGGTGGATAGAKAAGAGATGGTAATGTGGATGGAAGGGTACCAATGTTGTGGAGCTGTCAGTGTGAGAGATTCAGTGGGCGTAAAACATGGAGCACCTGGCACTGAACAACACAGGCCAAACCTGCTTCCTTGTTTCAGACAACAGACAATATCGGCCTTAGCTGAAAACCACCTCAGTCTACACAATGAAAGACCACAACAGCTTTAAAGTGCATTAACCAAGATTTGACCTGGGTCAASCCTCATTTCACTGGATCAGAGCACAGCCAAAACCCGACCTGACCTTAACTGACAGGGGCCAAACACGTAACCAGTGGGCAGGCATATTCATGACACCTCCCGCCTATAGTACCTCTGTCATTTTGTTGTTGACTCTAGTCTAGAGGCATTTGATCCCTTTTCCCAACAGCTACAGTACAGTACACCAGTCAGTCCTTTACCTTTGCTTGTTGGCCAGTGTATTGGGTCAGTGCCAGTCCTCCAGGGCTAGTAGTTGGCACTATCCTCCTCARTCATCTTCCCAGGGGTCCCCTCTTTCCTAATTAAAGTAGTCAGTCATCCTTTGACGTCTCAGCTCTGCATTAGCTGCCATTCCCCTGCTTAGAGGCCAACAGTATCCACACAAACCAAAGAGGGAACTTTGTTTGGCCACTTTCACGCCTCGTCTGTGATTTTCAGTTGGTGCTTGTTGATAATTGACATTTCTCAGAATGCTGCATTATGTATGAAGTACTACTGTATGATGGCCCTGTGACACCATGCTGGAACTTTGTCCCGTCTGTGGTGGTCACCAGTCCAGTGGTTAGACCTAGTATTTGTAGAAATGACATCGTGATGATGTAGTGTCAGTATCCAGTGGGCTCTACTAGAAAGGTGTTGTGAGTGATCTAGAAAAAAGGGTTAAAAATAAATTGTGAGGGTGGATGATGAATGGGCAGCAGTTGATATCACGCTGAGGTAACGACAGGATCCTCTACCCCAGTGTTATCACGCTGAGGTAACGACAGGATCCTCTACACCAGTGTTATCACGCTGAGGTAACGACAGGATCCTCTTCACCAGTGTTATCATGCTGAGGTCATTTTTATATGATTTAACTAGGCAAGTCTTAAGAACAAATTCTTATTTTACAATGACAACCTATCCTGGCCAAACCTTCCCCTAACCCGGACGGCACTGGGCCAATTGCGCGCCGCCCTATGGGATTCCCGATGACGGCCAGTTGTGATACAGCCCGGGATCGAACCAAGGTCTGTAGTGACACCTCTAGCACTGAGGTGCAGTGCCTTAGACCACTGCGCCACTCAAGACGACAGTATCCTCTACAGCAGTGTTTTCCAACTCCAACAGTACACCCTTTTGCTGTAGCCCTTGGACAAACACATCTCATTCAATTCATCTAGGGCTTGATGATTAGTTGACAAGTTGAATCAGGTCTTAGAGGCCAACAGTATCCACAACAACCAAAGAGGGAACTTTGTTTGGCCACTTTCACGCCTCGTCTGTGATTTTCAGTTGGTGCTTGTTGATAATTGACATTTCTCAGAATGCTGCATTATTATGAAGTACTACTGTATGATGGCCCTGTGACACCATGCTGGAACTTTGTCCCGTCTGTGGTGGTCACCAGTCCAGTGGTTAGACCTAGTATTTGTAGAAATGACATCGTGATGATGTAGTGTCAGTATCCAGTGGGCTCTACTAGAAAGGTGTTGTGAGTGATCTAGAAAAAAGGGTAAAAATAAATTGTGAGGTGGATGATGAATGGGCAGCAGTTGATATCACGCTGAGGTAACGACAGGATCCTCTACCCCAGTGTTATCACGCTGAGGTAACGACAGGATCCTCTACACCAGTGTATCACGCTGAGGTAACGACAGGATCCTCTTCACCAGTGTTATCATGCTGAGGTTCTTTTATATGATTTAACTAGGCAAGTCTTAAGAACAAATTCTTATTTACAATGACAACCTATCCTGGCCAAACCTTCCCCTAACCCGGACGGCACTGGGCCAATTGCGCGCCGCCCTATGGGATTCCGATGACGGCCAGTTGTGATACAGCCCGGGATCGAAACCAAGGTCTGTAGTGACACCTCTAGCACTGAGGTGCAGTGCCTTAGACCACTGCGCCACTCAAGCGACAGTATCCTCTACAGCAGTGTTTTCCAACTCCAACAGTACACCCTTTGCTGTAGCCCTTGGACAAACACATCTCATTCAATTCATCTAGGCTTGATGATTAGTTGACAAGTTGAATCAGGTATGCTTCCAGGGTTACAATATAAATTGTACTGTTGGGGGTACCGGAGGACCAGGGTTGGGAAACTCTGCTTACACAGAAGCAGAGCTGAAACCCTGCAGGGAGCCAGACCCCATGAGTTTACATTCAGCTGGAGTGATGTCATTCTGATGCTGGCTTTTGATTCAATGTATCTCAAAAACACTGCTTGTGTGTGTGTGTGGTGTGTGTGTGTGTGGTGGTGTGTGTGTGTGTGTGTGTGTGTGTGTGTGTGTGTGTGTGTGTGTGGTGTGTGTGTGTTGTGGTGTGTGTGTGTGTGTGGTGTGTGTGTGTGGTGTGTGTGTGTGTGTTGTGTGTGTGTGTGTGGTGTGTGTACGTCAACTGAATTATTCCAGAAAAAACAAGTGAACTTAAAAAGACAGCTGCATTTATTTATATATTAATTGCATTCCATCCAGTAAGGATACTGTGGGCTTTTACCCAAGGCTGTTGCTGCATTTGCAGTTACTTGGCCCCTGCTCCACACGCAGATCATCAACACACATGCAAGCAAGCGCGTGCACACACACTTGAGTTTGGTTCATTTGTAGGGCATCTAGAAGTAGGTCTGAGGCGTTAATTACATTTTACATTTCACATTTTAGTCATTTAGCAACTACAGTTAGTGCATTCATCTTAAGATGGATAGGTGGACAATCACATATCTCAGCATAAAAATAAAACATTTTCCTCCATAACGTAGCTCTCAGTAGAGTCAGAGCTAGAAAGAGGTCAAGTGCTGGTATGTTTCTTTAATTTAATTTTTTGGGGGGGCGGGGTCGAGGTGAGGAGGATGATTATTTAAGATAATGTTTGAAAGGTAGGGTTTCGAATGTTTTCGATAGATGGCAGGGACTCTGCTGTCCTAGCTTCATGGGGAAGCTGGTTCCACCATTGGGGTGCCAGAACAGAGAAGAGCTTGGGACTGGGCTGAGGCGGAGCTGCCCCCCGTAGGTGGAGGGCCAAGAAACCTGAGGTGGCAGAAGTGCTTGTGTTGGGTGTAGACTTTTGAGCATAGCCTGAAGGTAGGGAGGGGCAGTTCCTCGTGCTAGACCGTGAGGTAAGCACCAGTGTCTGTAGGGGATGCGAGCTTCGACTGGAAGCCAGTGGCGTGTGACGACGAGCGCGGCTGACCGAGAGAACATGTCATAGTAGGATTCTATCTGGCACAGTTGATAAGTGTCTGT
>NW_019943449.1:180302-206450 GCF_002910315.2 Salvelinus sp. IW2-2015 | reverse complement strand
GGAAATCGGTATGCTTGTCCAGGGTTACAATATAAAGTTGTACTGTTGGGGGTACCGGAGGACCAGGGTTGGGAAACTCTGCTTTACACAGAAGCAGAGCTGAAACCCTGCAGGAGACCAGACCCCATGGAGTTTACATTCAGCTGAGTGATGTCATCTCTGATGCTGGCTTTTGATTCAATGTTATCTCAAAAACACTGCTTGTGTGGTGTGTGTGTGTGTGTGTGTGTGTGTGTGTGTGTGTGTGTGTGTGTGTGTGTGTGTGTGTGGTGTGTGTGTGTGTGTGTGTGTGGTGGTGTTGTGTGTGTGTGGTGTGTTGTGTGTGTGGTGTGTGGTGTGTGTGTTGTGTGTGTGTGTGTGTTGTGTGTGTACGTCAACTGAATATTCCAGAAAAAAACAAGTGAACTTTAAAAGACAAGCTGCATATTATATATATTAATGCATTCCATCCAGTAGGATACTGTGGGCTTTTACCCAAGGCTGTTGCTGCATTTGCAGTACTGTGTGCCCTGCGCCCACACGCAGATCATCACACACATGCAAGCAAGCGCGTGCACACACACTTGAGTTTGGTTCATTTGTAGGGCATCTTAGAAGTAGGTCTGAGGCGTTAATTACATTTTACATTTCACATTTTAGTCATTTAGCAACTTACAGTTATGCATTCATCTAAGATGGATAGGTGGGACAATCACATATCTCAAGCATAAAAATAAAACATTTTCCTCCATAACGTAGCTCTCAGTAGAGTCAGAGCTAGAAAACGGGGAAGTGCTGGTTAGTTTTCTTTAATTTAATTTTGGGGGGGCGGGGTCGAGGTGAGGAGGATGATTATTTAAGATAATGTTTGAAGAGGTAGGGTTTCGAATGTTTTCGATAGATGGCAGGGACTCTGCGTCCTAGCTTCATGGGGAAGCTGGTTCCACCATTGGGGTGCCAGAACAGAGAAGAGCTTGGACTGGCTGAGGCGGAGCTGCCCCCCGTAGGGTGGAGGGCCAAGAAACCTGAGGTATGGCCAGAAGGATCTCTCTCATTTGTGTGTGTCTACATTGTCATGCAGAGATGTAGTGAGATCTGACACATCATCCCCAAGAGTCCTTTATTAATTCCCCCCATCAAGATCTCTGCCTATATAAAGCGGGTGGATCCTCTGCTTAACCTGCCCTCTCACTTCAGTCTTAAATGGACTACCATTTGGCCTACCAAACCTGCTTACCAGAGAATACTTTTCCGGCATTTACTGTATTGTAGGCCTATGAGAGAAATACTGCATATGGGGTGAATCCCAATACTCTACCAGGGCAAATCATCCTCTTCTACTCCAACAGTTATCTGAGAGGACAGAACAGATGGAAACGATCTGGTTAGTGCCCATTATGTGTGTCTCATTGAGGAGAGGCTGAATCTAACAGGAACCTGAGGAATTCACACTAGCAGTCCTTGGTTTTGCTAGCAAATAGGCTCATACCATAGCACGTCTGCCCATCCAGTCTCTTCATATCAGGAAAGGGTAATGGGGATGACAGGTAGCCCTAATGGAAGAGAAACAAGAGTTTTGGGACTCCTCCGTCTGTGTTTAAAATAGACTAGAGCGGGGATCGTCAACTAGATTTAACCATGGGCAATGTTTTTTTCTTGAGTGGATGGTCGTGGGGTCGGAACATAACTACAAATAATTTGTAGACTGCAAATTAACTGCAAGAAGCACAAACAGAATTAATATTTGACTAAAACATAATAATTTCAAACCTTACTTACATTTGTATACGATCACGTGCCTCTCTGTTATGCTTGGGAATACTTGGAACAGATTTCCGAAATTAAAATCACTTGGAGCTGATTTCCTGGTGTTTGTACAGTATTTTATGTCCAACAATGAAAATGATAAATAACACAAATTTAATAAAAAAACATACTTTTTTTTGTCAGAAAAGGGGCCGAATTTGCACAGGCTTGCCAGTTGGGGAAACCTGGATAAGAGTTACCAGTTACCATTACCATGTKATTTCTTATCTATACCCTTACTTTAGTGACATCAAAGTAATAAGGGATCGTGTAAGTAAGATGTCATCTAAGATTAGGGTCTATTAACAGTTAGCATTTAGAAATGGGGTTAGATGCTAGCTCTATGGGTGAGCTCTAGAACTGCTTGTTCAGTACAGTTCCATCAGGCCAAGTCGAAGTGAGATCTCATGCACATYATCCAACTGGCAGACAGAAAAGTTTCAGGTGTCCCATACCCTGTCAGCTGACTTTGCTCTCCTCACCCTTCCTCACCCCTCCTCACCCTCCATGTCTCGCCTCCCAATTAACACCTTTCGTCTCGGAGCTGACGGGAGTCTTTGCTCGTAYGCGAGCATTCTAATTACCACGCAGAGGATGGCAATTTAACCCAGAGAAGATGTTTTCTCTCCTGCGTCTCCCTGCTGCTCAGAGGCTGAGAGGGGTGGGGGTTGGGGTAGATCAACTTTAATAATGCAGATAGATTGTAATTGTCTGCATAATTTCCAATCCCCCATATATATTTTTTGTAAATATATACACTACCATTAAAAAGTTGGGGGTCACTTAGAAATGTCCTTGTTTTTGAAAGAAAAGCACATTTTTTTGTCCATTAAAATAACATCAAATTTATCAGAAATACAGTGTAGACATTGTTAATGTTGTAAGTGACTATTGTAGCTGGAAACGGCTGATTTTATTATGGAATATCTACATAGGTGTACAGAGGCCCYTTATCAGCAACCATCACTCCTGTGTTCCAATGGCACGTTGTGTTAGCTAATCCAAATTTATCATTTTAAAAGGCTAATTGTTCATTAGAAAACCCTTTTGCAATTATGTTAGCACAGCTGAAAACTGTTGTTCTGATTAAAAAAGCAGTACAACTGCCTTTCTTTAGACTAGTTAAGTATCTGAAGCATCAGCATTTGAGGGTTCGATTACAGGCTCAAAATGGCCAGGAACAAATAACTTTCTTCTGAAACTCGTCAGTCTATTCTTTTTCTAAGAAATGAAGGCTATTCCATGTGAGAAATTGCCAAGAAACTGAAGATCTCGGACAACGCTGTGTACTACTCCCTTCACAGAACAGCGCAAACTGTCTCTAACCAGAATAGAAAGAGGAGTGGGAGGCACCGATGTACAACTGAGCAAAAGGACAAGTACATTAGAGTGTCTAGTTTGAGAAACAGATGCCTCACAAGTCCTCAACTGGCAGCTTCATTAAATAGTAGCCGCAAAACACCAGTCTCAATGTCAACAATGAAGAGGCGACTCCGGGATGCTGGCCTTCTAGGCAGAGTTGCAAAGAAAAAGCCATATCTCAGACTGGCCAATAAAAATAAAAGATTAAGATGGGCAAAAGAACACAGACACTGGACAGAGGAACTCTGCCTAGAAGGCCAGCATCCCGGAGTCGCCTCTTCGCTGTTGACGTTGAGACTGGTGTTTTTCCACATTGTGTTACGTTATAGCCTTATTCTAAAATGGATTAAATAAAAAAAATCCTCAGCAATCTACACACAATACCCCATAATGACAAATTTGATTTTTAGAAAATTTTCCAAATATATTAAAAGCAAAAAACAGAAATACCTTATTCAGACCCTTTGCTATGAGACTCGAAATTGAGCTCAGAGCTCAGGTGCATCCTGTTTGCATTGATCATCCTTGAGATATTTCTACAACTTGATTGGAGTCCACCTGTGGTAAATTCAATTGATTGGGCATGATTTGGAAAGGCACATACCTGTCTATATAAGGTCCCACAGTTGACAGTTCATGTCAGAGCCAAAACCAAGCCCCAAGGTCGAAGGTATTGTCCGTAGAGTGCCGAGACAGGATTGTGTCGAAGTACAGATCTAGGGAAGGATACCAAAAAGATTCTGCAGCATTGAAGGTCCCCAAGAACACAGTGGCCTCCATCATTCTTAAATGGAAGAAATTTGAAACCACCAACTCTTCCTAGAGCTGGCTGCCCGGCCAAACTGAGCAATCGGGGGAGAAGGGCCTTGGTCAGGGAGGTGACCAAGAACCTGATGGTCAATCTGACAGAGCTCTAGAGTCCCTTTGTGGAGATGGGAGAACCTTCAAGAAGGACAACCATCTCTGCAGCACTCCACCAATTAGGCCTTTATGGTAGAGTGGCCAGACGGAAGCCACTTCTCAGTAAAATACACATGACAGCCCGCTTGTTTGCCAACAGGCACTTAAAGACTCTCAGAACATGAGGAACAAGAATCTTTGGCCTAAATGCCAAGGGTCACGTCTGGAGGAAACCTGGCACCATCCATACGGTGAAGCATGGTGGTTACAGCATCATGCTGTTGGGATGTTTTTCAACGGCAGGGACTGGTAGACTAGTCAGGATCGAGGCAAAGATGAACAGAGTAAAGTACAGAGAGATCCTTGATGAAAACCTGTTCCAGAGCGCTCAGGACCTCAGACTGGGGATGAAGGTTCACCTTCCAACAGGACAAAGATCCTAAGCACACAGCCAAGACAACACAGGAGTGGCTTCGGGACAAGTCTCTGAATGTCCTTGAGTGGCCCAGCTAGAGCCCGGACTTGAACCCGATCGAACATCTCTGGAGAGTCCTGAAAATAGCTGTGAAGCAACTCTCCCCATCCAACCTGACAGAGCTTGAGAGGATCTGCAGAGAAGAATGGGAGAAACTCCCCACATACAGGTGTGCCAAGCTTGTAGAGTCACACCATAGAAGACTCGATGCTGTAATCACTGCCAAAGGTGTTTCAACAAAGTACTGAGTAAAAGGTCTTACAGTTTTTTCCAACTGCTTACACACAAAATCTTTTCATGTCACACGATTTTTGAAACCTCTCACTCAAAGTGCAAAACTACACACCAAATATCCAAAACCATAAGCTATTTCTCAGCCTTTGACTCAGTTGTCAATTGCATAAAACACTTTTTTCAAAACACTACACACAATTCTCTACCTAAAACACAGAAATCTAACAGGAAGTGACTTGCTTTCCTTTTCCAAACACAACCAATCAAAATGCTACACTTATTCACCAGGTCACACACACACTCCTCACATGTGCAAACACTAATAGCTTAACTGATCACTAACCAATCACTGCTTTACTGTAGTATAGGTCAAAGGTCAGATTACCTGTTTTGAACAATGGATGCCAACAATGGACAGAGAGCAAGAGGAGTAGGAGGAAGAGGAAGAAGAGGACGAGGGCAAAGAAGAGAAGGAAGGAGAGCCATCTCTGATGAGATTAAGGCAACACTTGTTGATCATGTGATCCACCACGGTTTGACCATGAGAGAGGCTGGACTAAGGACTAAGAGTCCAGCCCAACTTGAGTCGATTTACAGTGGCGTCCATAATTCGAACCTTCAGAAATGACAACAGGTATGCAACTATCTAATGACTATTTTAGCATTACAGTAATGTACTGTAAAATACGTATGACTGCATAGTATTGCATAAACATTTGTAACTCTAAGCCATCCATTTACTGCACTGCATTGAATGAATGAGGTTGGTTATCATGCTGTACTACCTTTTTTTGTACATCTGTTTACAGTTCCTATGCTGAACACATACTGTGTTTGAATTCTGTACAGAGTGGAAAGGCAAAGACATCATGGAGGACGATGACGCTTGTTTACAGATGTACAAGAGACTGCAATTAGAAATATGGTTTTGGCCAACAATGCAATTAGGATTCGAGAGATGAGAGCATATCTTGAATAATGACACCATATTTAACAACATCAATGCTGTAAGCCTGTCGACCATACAACGCATCCTCCAACGGCACCGAGTGACGAAACAACTTTACAAGGTGCCATTTGAGAGAAACTCTGACAGTCAAGAATATGCGACATGACTTTGTAGAGGTATGTATGCAACCCTACTTCCAGTACTTCAGACATACCATATTTACTCATCTGTATATCCTTTTGTCTGTTACAGAGAGTATTGGAGCTGGATGCCCATGTAATTCGCCATGAATTTATGTGGATGAGGTTGGCTTCAACCTCACCAAAACCAGGCGCCGCGGAAGAAATGTAATAGGACAGAGGGCAATTACCAATGTCCCTGGACAGCGTGGTGGTAATATAACTATGTGTGCTGCCATCACTCAAAATGGGGTCCTCCATCACAATGCCACACTGGGGCCGTACAACACCGGCCATATGCTCACTTTTCTGGATGCAATTTACACAATGCTTGTCCCTAATCCAGATCAGGAGCCTGCTAGATTTGTGGTTTTATGGGACAYTGTTAGTTTTCACCGGGCTGTTCTGGTCCAAAACTGGTTTGCCACCCATCCACAATTTGTAGTTRTGTACCTACCCCCATATTCAACTTTTCTAAATCCCATAGAGGAATTCTTCTCAGCCTGGCGCTGGAAAGTGTATGATCGCCAACCCTATGCACACATGCCGCTTCTCCAGGCAATGGAGGACATGTGGGGACATAGAGGTTGCCTCTGTCCAAGGTTGGATACGCCATGCTAGGAGATACTTCCCTCGATGTTTGGCAAGAGAAAACGTATCTTGTGATGTGGACGAAGTATTGTGGCCAGACCCAGGCCGGAGAAGAGATGAAGCGTAGCTTAGCACTGGTGACTGCCCCCCCCCCCCCGGGACCCCACACACACAATTGTGTTCTTTACTGTATTCTAAAGAATATACTTTTGGTTTACGTATGTTTATGGTTTTGTTGTATGCTACTGTATACAACAGTAATGTTTGGCCTAATAAATATTTTCTGTTTCTACATTGCATTGGTGTTTACAGTTTACTTGTTACACCTCTCGGCAGATTACTTTCACTGTAGAACATTGTATTGAAATGTAGATATAAACCTATGAAAGACCAAAGCGCTTTAGATTTAGAACAGTGTTTACATGGTATATCCAAAAATGTAATATTATGAAAGCAGTGTTTGCCATTTGATGCAAATGTGTGTGCAGTTTTTGGAATTGTGTGTAGAGTTTTGAAAAAAGGAGACAGTTTTGAAAACGTGTGTAAGTAGTTGGAAAACTTAATCATACATTAACAAAAATGTCTAAACCTGCTTTTGCCTTGGAATAATGGGATATCAAGCAATTTGATCCATTTTAGAATAAAGCTGGTACGTAACAAAATGTGGAAAAGTGAAGGGGTCAGAACTTTCCGAAGGCACTGTATATGCATTTTACAGACACAGTATATTTTACAATAGTTGTCTTTTGTTTGTTTTTAGTCCCATCCTTCAGCTATCCCTCCATCTATCTCTGAACACCATACAGAACTGTTTTCAGAGATAGATGGCGGGATAGCTGAAGGATGGGACTAAAAACAAACAACTATTTGCCACATATTTTTCCACTGGCTGTTTCACAAAAGTTCTGAACCTTTCTAATCTCATAGTTTCTACAGATAGTAAATTAAAGATACACATTTTTGCTGAGAATTACTATATTGATCGATTGACTATGACTTTTAAATCACCCAGCAGCACTATTTGCAGAGTTGGCTCCAGGTAAATATTGCAATTCATCAGCCATTTCTGAACCTGCAACCAAAAACAAGCTACAAATGGACAGTACCAAAACAATTTATCTAATAATTCTGTCTCTTCGCAGCAACATTTGCAGAGCTACGTAATATGGTATATTTATCATAATTTGGTTTTAATACAGAGAGGTTAGAAAAATTATATCAGTGGTCGCCAACCGGTCGATCTTCAAGACATTCCTAGTCGATCACCAAATATTTCTGTAGAAAAGCCAACGAAAGATGAAGGCTTGCGCTCCTTTAAAAAAAATTGTGTTGAGCTGTTGCCGGTAGGTGCACTTGATTCAAAAGTCCTGCGCAACGGGTAAGCAAAATGTTCCCGTGAGACAAACTCCGCCTACCCGGCGAATCTGTGACTAAATCGAGTGCATCTACTACGCTGCCCAATCGGATAGCTCAAATCACCGTGGCTACAGAGCTTCCATGACCCTGGCCACAGCCAAATTTAAAGGCTACTAACCTACGTAAGATTTAATAACATTTAAAACCATGACCAAAGAGATACTGTCAACGAATACAGCAAAGATCTGCAGTTTTTATGAGTGAGTTCATGTTTAAGTTTATATTCAACACTATTACAAAACGTGCTTCTCCGTACTTCCGCTCGGGCTGCGGCTGCAATGAATGAGTAGCCAATTATCGATAGCCCTGCATTTTATTATTAGCAGCTCGTCGTGTCGATTTTAATATTAAGGAATATTTAACTTTCTCTGGTCATAGGAACAAAATGAATTTGTGCATGAGGCAGATGCGTTGCGACTCGAGTTTCGCCATTTGGTGGAAGACGGTGTCCCCTCTCTCTGGTCAGTRTCACCGGAGGAAAGGAAGGATCGTTTTGAACGGTCATCCAACTCGGAATTCCAACTCGGAAACTCGGCATCTTTCAAGAGCTCCGACTTTTCGACCTGAAGACCACTGACGTGGTGATTTGACCTCGTTGACCATCAGATGCAGGTACCATCAGTCCAGTAAAATAAAAAAGCTAATTATTTCAATTCATGCTCCACAGTGCCTCACAAGTGCTAAACCAACTGATCTATTTTGTTATCAAAGCTCGAGTTTTGAAATATAATATGGTCTGATTAACAATATTGGCAGGCCAATCATATAGCCAATATGCTGTGATAATGTATTAGGCCTACTGCCCAAACCTCATTCCTACAAAACTGTTTGTGTGAGGTTAATGTAAAAAAAAAAAATTATAATCTGAGCAGTAGATCTCAGCTTGCTTTTTGACTGCGAAAGTGATCTTGACTCAGAAAAGGCTGGTGACCACTGATCTAGATCATCTATGAGGCTGTGGAGGGATCCAAATAGTGGATTTAAAAGAACATGAATCCTCAGCGTACAATACTTACTGACTTTGTCCCCATGTGGAAATTTTGTTGCAATGTCATGTACACGTTTAAAGTGGCGTTTAAATACAAAACAAAATTGACAATACAACTTTCATAACCGTTACATACAAATAAAAAATGTTTTTGAAAAAGATTAGCCTGCTGGCCTTACTGAGTCAATAGGAACATTAGCCCAAGCTATTTAGGAGGGATATCACACCTGGCACAAATTATTGTCTAGTTCTGTTTTTCCTGCTGAGGGGTGCCCTATACCTGCGCCCAGAGGGGGGTAGTTCAAAGTCCGGGTATAAGGGGTGGCTTTTTAATCCCTGGATTTCTAGCCCCTTGATATTATTGTTGGATGCGATTTTAATAGATAACATTTCGATGGCCATAATAAATAGATATGCCAATAGTGTCCAACCTTGTTTTACTCTTGACAGTTTACTTTCTGAAAAGTAGCCATTATTTACTATTTTACACCGAGACTTACTATACATAACTTGAACCCATTTTATAAGAGATTTTACAAAATGTAAATATTCCAGGCATTTATATATAAATTCCAGTTGTACTTTATCAAAATACTTTTCAAAGTCAGCTATAAATACCAGGCCTGGTTTCCCAGATTTTTCATGGTGTTCTATTGTTTCCAGTGCTTGTCTTATATTATCTCCAATGTATGGTCCATGTAAAAAACCTGTCTGATTAGGATGAATAATATCCAACAACAACTTCAGAATTCTTTAAAAAAAAAAGTTATTTACCCTTTTTCTTCTCCCCAATTTCGTGGTATCCAATTGGTAGTAGTTACAGTCTTGTCTCTTCGCTGAAACTCCCGTACGGGCTCGGAAGGTCGAGAGCCATGTGTCCCCCGAAACACAACCCAACCAAGCCGCACTGCTTCTTGACACAATGCACATCCAACCGGGAAGCCAGCCGCACCAATGCGTCAGAGGAAACACCGTACACCTGGCGACCTGGTCAACGTGCACTGCACCCGGCCCGCCACAGGAGTCGCTAGTGCGCGATGAGACAAGGATATCCCTGCCGGCCAAACCCTCCCCAACTCAGACGACGTTGGGCCAATTGTGCGCCGCCCCATGGGCCTCCCGGTCTCGGCCGGCTGCGACAGAGCCTGGGCTCGAACCCAGAGTCTCTGGTGGCACAGCTAGCACTGCCTTAGGCCACTGCGCCACCCGGGAGGCTCAACTTCATAATCCTATGCACCATTAATTTTTTTAGAATCTTTACATCACAACACTGAAGTGTAAGGGGCCTCCAATTTTTTTACTGGACTGGATTTTTATATTTACCACGTGGGTCCTGTTTAAGTAATAATGAAATCAGACCTTCTTGTTGAGTATCTGATAATCTACCATTTTTATAGGAGTGGTTAAAACATGCAAATAACGGTCCTCAAAGTACATCAAAAAAGGTTTGGTATACCTCAACTGTTATGCCATCCAGCCCTGATTTTTCCCGGACTTAAAGGCTTTAATTGCATCAAGAAGTTGGATGGAGGAGACTGAAACAAGTATTTTTGTAAGGATCGACGCTGGTAGAGAAGCAGGTACAGGGAGTGAACATTTAATATCAACGGACATGGAACAGGACAGGACAGCATCTGGACATGAACACATAATGACAATAATGCTGACACAAGGAAAAAATGGGGGAGCAGACAAAAATAGGGAAGGCAATCAACAAAGTGAAGGAGTCCAGGTGAGTCCAATGAGTGCTGATGCGCGTAATGATGGTGACAGATGTGCGTAATGAAGGTGTGCGCAGCCTGATGCCCTTGAGCGCCAGAGAGGGAGAGCAGGAGCAGGCATGACAACTTTGCTCCCTCTTCCAAAATATTGTTTGGTGAATCATGGGTGACTCCGTCATTTGTAAGTTTCATTAAATTATTTTTGGTTGCATTTCTATGTTGAAGATGAAAAAATAATGTGGTGCATTTTTCCCCATATTCCATCCAGTTCACTTTATTGTTTGTCATATATTACACTTGATCTTTCTTGAATAAGTTCCTCCATTTCTTTTAGTTTTTCCTCTAACATATTCTGTGCCTCTATGGTACAGTTTTTATTGCTATATGTACTGTTTGTCCCTCTATTTCCTTTGATAATGAGTTATTTTGACCTAAATTGCTTTTGTTTTAAAGATAAGTATTGAATTACATGACCTCTAAATGCACATTTAAAAGTATCACATACAATAAGGGGATCTGCTGTGCCTATATTATGTCAGAAAAAGTAAGTTATAAATTATTATGTACTGGTTAAAAACAAGGTGTTATCGAATAAAATGTAAATAAAATGTCCAATATCCTCACCAACGTGGAAATTCTATAAGAGTAATTCTATAAGAATTATTTGACTACCTTTTTAATCATAGGGATACATACTGAAATTTGAATTTTGGGTCCAGAAGGTAAGATGGAAGGAAGGATCAAATGAAGGACATCTGGAGTGCAAATGAGCGCACGCACACACACACACACACAGATGCAGATGGCAGGGTGGGCTCCAGGGGGCCGTGTTGGCTGTGTCTCTTCTCTGCCATGGGACCATATGTGTCTAGAAAGAGTCACTGTTGTCGCTGGGCCGCTGTGGACTGCTTCAGGGAAGGACAGGGTGAAGGAGGGGTGCCGATGGGGAGGAGGGATTAAGGGAGGGGTGCGGAGGAGGAGAAGGTAAGGGAGGGGTGCAGAGGAGGAGAAGGTAAGGGAGGGTGCAGAAGGTGGAGACGGTAAGGGAGGGGTGCAGAGGAGGAGAGGTAAGGGAGGGGTGCAGAGGAGGGAGAAGTAAAGGGAGGGGTGCAGAGGAGAAGAGGGGTAAGGGAGGGGTGCAGGAGGAGGAGGAGGTAAGGGAGGGGTGCAGAGGGGGAGGGGTTAAGGAGGAGTGCCAAGGGTAAAATGACAAATTGATAAAGGTGAGAAGAGGATCAGATGATGAAATACAGGGAGTGGATAGAGAAAGATTGAGTGTGGAGGCACAGAAAGAGATGGTGGGAGAGTAGGAGTTTCCTTTACCTCCCTACGAGAAAAACACAATAGATCTAGTAGAGAGGGGTTGAAGTGAAGGTACATAGTACACACCATTAAGAAAAAGAGAGGTTGTCGCCTATTATTGTAAGGAGAATGACAGTGTCTAGTTTAACCACTGTGAAGTGGTTACCATGGTAATACCCAGCTTTCAGAGTGGTGCTATATATGTTTGGTATTCGTGCAGCAGGCCAATTTACAGGCAGCTTCACAGTCCCGCTCAGCCTCAACACAATCACAACGATTATCTGACTGACCGCAATGATAATCACTTTACTGAGCTCGATCAGAGCCGATACACTGATCGCACCATCAAACGATTCACTCTATCCCTTTATCGCTTATTTCTATCTCTTTTCTGATCTGGTTCTCTTGCTTTCTCATATCTCTGTTTCTCTCTCTTTTGCTCTTGCTCTTTTTATTTGCATTACTTTCTGTCTGAGAGTGGGTGTAGTTTGTGGTATAGTTTAGGGTATCATTTATGGTATAGTGTATGTTTAATTTATGGTATAGTTTGTATATAGCTTATGTATAGTTTATATATAGTTTATGGTATAGTTTATGTATAGGTATAGTTTATGGTATAGTTTATGTATAGTTTATGGTATTGTCACGACTTCCGCCGAAGTCGGTCCCTCTACTTGTTCGGGCGGTGTTCGGCGGTTGATGTCACCGGCCTTCTAGCCATCTGTAATATGGTGCGTGCTGGTGGCGGGGAAGTCAGGCGCAGGAGATTGAACATGGTAAAAACGGTGACGTCGACCGCCGAACACCACCCGAACAAGGAGAGGGACCGACTTCGGCGGAAGTCGTGACAGTACTCCCCCTCGACGCACGGCTCCAGCAGCGCGTCGGCACCGACCTCGGGGACGACCCTGAGGGCGAGGGGCAGGGCGATCCGGATGGAGACGATGGAAATCTCGCAGCATAGAAGGATCCAACACGTCCTCCACCGGAACCCAGCATCTCTCCTCCGGACCATACCCCTCCCAGTCCACGAGGTACTGAAGGCTCCTCGCCCGACGTCTTGAATCCAGTATGGAACGAACGGAGTACGCCGGGGCCCCCTCGACGTCCAGGGGGGGCGGAGGAACCTCCTGCACCTCAGACTCCTGGAGTGGGCCAGTCACCACCGGCCTGAGGAGAGACACATGGAACGAGGGGTTCATATGGTAATCAGGGGGAAGTTGTAACCTATAACATACCTCGTTCACTCTCCCCAGGACTTTAAATGGCCCCACAAACCGCGGACCCAGCTTCCGGCAAGGCAGGCGAAGGGGCAGGTTTTGGGTCGAGAGCCAGACCCGATCCCCTGGTGCGAACACCGGGGCCTCACTGCGGTGACGGTCTGCGCCCACTTTCTGGGGCAGCACGGTGCGCTGAAGGTGGACATGGGCGGCGTCCCATGTCTCCTCCGCGCGCTGGAACCAGTCGTCCACCGCAGGAGCCTCGGTATGACTCTGATGCCAAGGAGCCAGAACCGGCTGATACCCCAATACACACTAGAAGGAGGTGAGGTTTGTGGAGGAGTGGCGGAGCGAGTTCTGGGCCATCTCTGCCCAGGGCACGAACGCTGCCCACTCCCCCGGCCGGTCCTGGCAATAAGACTACAGAAACCTACCTACATCCTGGTTTACTCTCTCCACCTGCCCGTTACTCTCGGGGTGAAAACCTGAGGTAAGGCTAACCGAGATCCCCAGACGTTCCATGAACGCCTTTCAGACCCTTGAAGTGAACTGGGGACCTCAATCAGACACTATATCCTCAGGCACCCCGTAGTGCCGGAAGATGTGTGTAAACAAGGCCTCCGCAGTCTGTAGGGCCGTAGGGAGACCGGGCAGAGGAAGGAGACGGCAGGACTTAGAGAAACGATCCACAACGACCAGGATAGTGGTGTTTCCCTGTGAAGGAGGAAGATCAGTCAGGAAATCCACTGACAGGTGCAACCATGGTCGTTGTGAAACGGGTAAGGGTTGTATTACCTCTGGGCAGGTGTCTAGGAGCCTTGCACTGGGCGCACACCGAGCAGGGGGTAACATAAACCCTCACGTCCTAAGCTAAAGTGGGCCACCAGTACTTCTCACTAAGACAGCCCACCGTCTGACCGATACCAGAGTGACCATAGGAGGGTGACGTATGGGCCCAATAGATTAGCAGGTCGCGGACAGCATACGGAACGTACAGACGCCCAGCCGGACATTGAAGGGGAGCGGGCTCTGTACGCAACGCCTGCTCAATGTCCGCGTCCAGCCCCCACACTACCGGTGCCACCAGGCAAGTGGCCGGGAGTATGGGAGTGGGATCCACGGGCCGCTCTTCTGTATCATACAGCCGGGACAATGTGTCTGCCTTAGCGTTCTGAGAGCCTGGTCTGTATGAAAGGGTAAATACAAAACGGGTGAAAAACATGGCCCACCTTGCCTGGCGAGGGTTCAGTCTCTTCGCCGCCCGGATGTACTCCAGATTACGGTGGTCAGTCCAGATGAGAAAAGGGTGTTTAGCCCCCTCAAGCCAATGTCTCCACACCTTCAAGGCCTTGACGACAGCCAATAGCTCCCGGTCCCCCACATCATAGTTCCCTCCGCCGGGCTGAGCTTCTTCGGGAAGAAGGCACAGGGGCGGAGCTTCGGTGGCGTACTCGAGCGCTGAGCGAGCACCGCTCCTATCCCAGCCTTGGACGCGTCCACCTCCACTATGAATGCCAAAGAGGGATCCGGATGGGCCAGCACGGGAGCCAAGGTAAACAGAGCCCTCAGGTGACTAAAAGCCCTGTCCGCCTCAGCTGACCACTGCAAGCGCACCGGGCCCCCTTTCAGCAGTGAGGTAATGGGAGCTGCCACCTGACCAAAACCCCGGATAAACTTCCGGTAGTAGTTGGCAAACCCTAAGAACCGCTGCACCTCCTTTACCGTGGTGGGAGTCAGCCAATTACGCACGAATGCAATGCGGTCACTCTCCATCTCCACCCTTGATGTGGAAATGCGATACCCTAGGAAGGAGACGGACTGTTGGAAGAACAGGCATTTCTCAGCCTTGACGTACAGGTCATGCTCCAACAGGCAACCAAGCACTCTGCGCACCAGGGACACATGATCAGCGCGTGTAGCGGAGTATATCAAAATGTCATCAATATACACCACTACACCATGCCCGTGCAGGTCCCTGAAAATCTCATCTACAAAGGCTTGGAAGACTGAGGGCGCATTCATCAACCTGTACGGCATGATGAGGTACTCATAGTGCCCAGAGGTGGTACTGAAAGCCGTCTTCCACTCGTCTCTCTCTCGGATACGCACCAGGTTGTAAGCTCTCCTGAGATCTAGTTTGGTGAAGAAGCGTGCCACGTGCATTGACTCTATCGCTGTAGCTATGAGCGGTAGCGGGTAACTATACCTCACCGTGATCTGTTTCAGACCCCGATAGTCAATACACAGGCGCAGACCCCCATCCTTCTTCTTCACAAAAAAGAAACTCGCGGAGGCGGGTGAAGTGGAGGACCGAATGTACCCCTGACGCAGGGATTCGGAGACATATGTTTCCATAGCCTCCGTCTCCGCCTGTGAGAGGGGATACACGTGACTCCTGGGAAGTGCAGCATCTACCAGGAGGTCTATCGCACAATAGCCCTGTTGATGAGGTGGTAATTGAGTCGCCTTCTTTTTTAGAGAAGTCGAGAGCCAAATCGGCATATTCAGGAGGAATGCGAGACCTGGTCTGGACTCTCCACCGTTGTAGCACCAACGGAAACCCCTAAACACCTACCTGAGCACTCTCGCGACCACCCCGTGAGAGCCATCTGTGGCCAAGAAACAGTGGAGTTATGAAAAGCTAACCAGGGTAGTCCCAGCACCACGGGAAACGCAGAAGAGTCAATGAGAAAGAGACTAATTCTCTCCGTATGACCCCCTGCATCACCATACCCAACAGCGCGGTGAACTCCCTAATTATCCCTGACCCTAATGGTCGACTATCTATGGCGTGAATGGGGAAGAGCACATCCACGGGAAAAAATGGGGGTCCCTAAACTATGAGCTAATGCTCTATCAATGAAATTCCCAGCCGCGCCTGAATCGTCGAGCGCCTTATGCTAGGAATACAGAGAAAACTCAGGAAAAGTGACAGACACCTACATATGTGCAACAGAGGCCTCTGGGAGAGAATGGTGCCGGCTCACCTGGGGTGATGCTAGAGCGACCTGTCTGCTGCCTCGATTCCCAGAGGAACCAAACCGGCACCGACCGGCAGTGTGACCTCTGCGGCCACAGATGGTGCATGAGCGGGAACCCCCTCCGGTCTCCCTGCGCACCGCCTCTCCCAGCTCCATAGGTATTGGAGAGGGGGTGCGGGAGGATGGAACCACCAGACCCTGATCTGGACGTCCACGAGTAGCCAGCAGGTTGTCCAGCCGGATAGACAGGTCCACCAGCTGGTCGAACGTGAGGTTGGTGTCTCTGCAGGGCAGCTCCCGACGGACGTCCTCGCGCAGACTGCAACGATAATGGTCGATCAGGGCCCTGTCGCTCCATCCCGCACCGGCAGCCAGAGTCCTAAACTCCAGGGCGAACTCCTGGGCGCTCCTTGTCTCCTGCCTCAGATGGTAGAGGCGCTCACCCGCCGCTCTACCCTCGGGCGGGTGGTCGAAGACTGCCCGGAAACGGCGGGTGAACTCCTCAAACTTGTCCAACGTCGCATCTCCCTCTCTCCATACGGCGTTGGCCCACTCCAGGGCTCTCCCGGTGAGACACGAGACGAGGGCGGACACCCTCTCACGATCCGATGGAGCCGGGTGGACGGTGGCCAAATAACGGTTTAATTGCAGTAAAAACCCCTGGCAGTTCGAAGCCCTCCCGTCATACTCCTGGGGCAAGGAGAGACGAATCCCACTGGGTTCAGGCGGGAAAGGGGCGCTCAAGAGAGACCCCGTTTGTGCGGATTGAGGCGCTGGAACAACTCCCTGTCTCTCCCAGCGGTCCATCGTCTGGACAACGCGATCCATGGCAACGCCAAGATGGTGAAGCATAACTGCATGCTCCTGGACGCGCTCCTCCACCTCAATGGCCGGTGTACCCTCTGTTTAATAAACATCAAAACCTCCAAAAACCAAAGTATACAAAATAACAAATAGAGGGTGCAAAACCCGTCGCACACCAGAAATAACAATAAACACCTACATACAACAAACAATCTCCGACAAGGACATGAGGGGAAACAGAGGGTTAAATACATAACATGTAATTGATGGGATTGGAACCAGGTGTGTAGGAAGACTAGACAAAACCAATGGAAAATGAAAAATAGATCAATGATGGCTAGAAGGTCGGTGACGTCGACCGCCGAACACCGCCCGAACAAGGAGAGGGACCTACTTCGGCGGAAGTCATGACACCATCACTGATCCATTTTTCATTTTCCATTGGTTTTGTCTTGTCTTCCTTCACACCTGGTTCCAATCCCATCAATTACATGTTGTGTATTTAACCCTCTGTTGTTACCCCGTCATTCGCTGTCGAGATTGTGTGATTGTATGTGATGTGCATGTATTGTGTTGGTGTGCGACGGGTTTTGTACCCACTTTTTGTTGTTTTGTACAATTCGGTTTTTGGAGTTGTCAGCATTTATTAAACAACTCCGTTTATACCAAGTTCGTTCTCCTGCGCCTGACTTCCCTGCCACCAGCACGCACCCCTTACAGGTATAGTTATAGTATAGTTTATGTATAGTTTATGTATAGTATAGTTATATTTAGTTATGTTATAGTATAGGTTATGGTTTAGTTTATGTATAGTTTATGGTAAAGCTTAGTTTATGATATAGTTTATGGTATAGCTTAGTTTATGATATAGGTTATGGTATTATTATGATAAGCTTATGTATAGTTATATAGTTTATGTATAGCTTAGTTTATGGTATAGTTTATGTATAGTTATTATAGTTTATTGCTATAGCTTAGTTTATTGTATAGTGTATTTATAAGTGTATGTATAGTTTATTCTATTTATGGTATAGTTTATGTCTAGTTATGTATAGTTTATGGTATAGTTTATGTTCTAGTTTATGTGTAGTTATGTGTAGTTTATGGTATAGCTATGGTATGTTATACATATGTATTGTATAGTTTATGTATAGATTATTGTATAGTTTATGCATAGTTTATTGTATAGTTTATTTATGGTTAATTTATGGTATAGCTTTAGTTTTATTTGTATAGTTTATGTATAGTTTATTGTAGTTTATATATAGTTTATGGTATAGTTTTATATAATAGTTTATGGGATATTATAGTATAGGTTATGGTTGTATGTTAGTTTATGTTAAGGTATAGTTTATGTATAGTTTAGTTTATGTATAGTTATGTATAGCTTAGCTCATGTATGGTTATGGTATAGTTGTTATGGTATAGTTATCTTTATGTATGTTATGTATATTTGTTTATGGTATATCTTAGTTCATGGTTATGGTTATATGGTATTAGTTTTATGTTTTAGTTATTTCATGGTATGGTTTATGTAGTAAACATTAGTTTATGTATTATTTATGTATAGCTTAGTTTATGTTGTATATGTATAGCTTAGATTATGTATAGTTTATTTTAGTTTATGGTTATAGCTTTAGTTCATGGTTTATGTGTATAGTTTGTATGTTTATGGTATAGTTTATGTATAGCTTAGTATGCCAGGTATGTATAGTATAGTTTATGATAGCTCATGGTATGGTTTATGGTATAACTTAGTTTATGCTATAGTTTATGGTATAGTTTATGGTATAGCTTAGTTCATGGTATGGTTTATGTATAGTTTATGGTATAGATTATTGTATAGTTTATGATATAGATTATTGTATAGCTTATGGTATATTTTATGTATATTTTATGTATAGTTTATGGCAGCGCTTTGCCTCTATCAGCTCCATTTAGCATTAGCCTGGTTCTCCTGAGAAGGTTTCTTTACTGACCTGATTGGCCATGGATAGAGCCTACATATACCTGCATGTAAAGTAATACTGTATGTGTGTATAATGTACGTATGTGTATGATATAAGCAGATTATGTTCCAGTATCTAGTTGTACTGTATGTGACAGCTGAAGACATACACCCGCTTGTGCAATGTGATTAGAGTGAACTTGTTAGTCACAGCTCCACAGCACGGATGACTGATCCCTTTACGCTCAGGCAGAAAGCAGAGACACCTCAGTGGTCCTGGCAGAGGGACATGCTTCACTCAACACCCCAGAGACCAGTTACCAGCATCATCCAATTCTGTTTTACTCACTCATTCTCACTCTCTTCAGCTTCTGCTCTCCTTCTCTCGGTTCCTCCCTCTTCATTTCGCTCCTCTCTTTTGCCTCTCTTCCTGCATCTCTGTGCTTTTCACACTAAAGACAGACTCTGTTCCTCATCTGCAGCTGTGGCTTAGCTGTTTGGCTGGCGACAGGGAATTTAGAGGGATTTAACAGAGGAGATTTTGGGAAAAGAGAGCTTGAAATGAAAGAGTTCAAGAATGGAGGGGAAGGACAAAGGGAGAAAGGGAGAGAGAAATCCTAACCTACTTTCCCTGTTGGGGACTGGGAGGAAAAATCTATAAAGGTTGACTGACATAGAAAAATACACGAGGGAGGAAGGAGTGGGTAAGACAAGAGTGATGTAACACAAGACTAAAGGGTTATGGTTGGTAAGACTATAGAAATCACAGCATTAGAACATAGTAAACCGAAAACAGACAGAATGATTTAACCATACGTGTCAACCATAGAAACAGCAAATGTTTAGCTGTTTACACTGAAATAAGTGCATTGAAAACAGTTATTTTCCCTTCAAATCAGAGAGCTATAGCTATCAATGTCCATGAAGTGTATTCGCACATTAGTTAATTGGCGTGTGTGTGTGTGTTCGTGCGTGCACACGCGTTTACAGATTTCATTCAACCGCGATAGTGCTTGTTCCCTCTTGTAACGGTTCATGTTGAACAAATGGTTTTAATAATCCCCAGCCTGGCCAGCTGTTCCAACCCTCCGTGGAGATGTGGTACAGCCTGGATCCTCTTCATATTAACATGGTACTGTATACACTATACAATCCCAGCCACTACTGTATGTCTGAGATTGGGGCTTCTAATAAAGTCGCCATTGCCTTGACACATCTTTATGTAACATGTCATAGTGATTGTAGGCTGTAGCTTATTCTCTTCGCCACCAGAGATGTAACTCAATCCTGTGAATGGTCCTACATGGATAGAAACTATAAAGGCCAGTGGGTATGTTGAGGTGATCAGGTCGATATCCCACTGTATGTGATGATAGATACAAACAGAAACAACAACCAAAACAATTGCAGTGGGTGGTATACCATGTACCATAATGCATCTGTTTATGGGATTGGAATCATCAGCCTTCCATTTCCCCACACACTCATCTTAACAGAGTCAGCTGTTGGACCAGAGCGGTGTGTTTCGGTTCGCTGAGCATCTGTAGCCCTGTGTGTGTGTGTGTGTGTGTGTGTGTGTGTGTGTGTGTGTGTCTCTGATTCAGCGGCAGACGAGGGTAAAGTGCAGGACATGTTCTCTTTTCTCTTCTCCTGTCCGCTCAGTGTCTCCACCCAACGGATATTAGACTGATGTCACAGCCCAGACACGTGATTGGTCAGATACTATTCTTAGTCTGTTGAGGGGCTACTGCATGTCTGCCAAGGTTGGGGTAAAACATTTAGTTTCATTCCAGTCAATTCAGGAAGTATACTGAAATACACATTTCAATTTCAATTCAATGCTTTTCAATGAGGGAAGTTTGGAATTGGAATTTGAATTTGGTTTACTTCCTGAATTGACTGGGATTGAAATGTAATTGACCCCAACCCTCCTGTGTGTTTTCCACTCTCTCTCTCCTTTCCTCCTCAGAGGTGTGGTGGAGTGGGTCTAATAGCACTGGGAACAAACACTTACTGTAGAGTACCCTGCTTCACATCAGTCAACTGGTGCTGTGTGGAAACAGAAATGTTACGTGATTGTGTTTAATGTCAAGGAAGTTAAGTACAGCAGCCAATGTCCTGTCTACAACACAAACACTCCAGCAATGTTACCTTGACCCCTTAAGAGAGCAGTAAGAATAGAGACACGCAGCAGAGCGAGCTCCAGCATGATGGAGGGGGATAATTTAAAAGACGTCGGTTTAAATAATGTGCAACATGATTCACCATGCAGACAGGGTCCAGGCGCATCCGTGAATAATTCATTGCTACAGTTTGCTCTCTCTCTTTTCCTCGTTCCTCTCTTTCTGTGTCCCTCTCCCTTCACTCGCTCCCTCTCCATCTCGACACGCGCTTCTATCTCCCTCTGTACTGATTGTATCTCCAAAGTGTTTTCATCTGCTCCAATTCTGGAGGATGTAGCTATTAACAGTGGTGAAAGAGGGATGGTTGTACAGTGTTGACTATGTGATATGCTTCCGAACAGGATCACCACCCTACTGCTGAACAGCTTTTAGCAGACTGAGAATCAGTGTTTCAGAGTACTGATCCAAGCAGGAGTGGGATGGGATGAAGCCCAATACCTCACTTCCCTAACACATGCTAACAGATTTACTGTGTGGACATATGTTTGTCAGTCAGCGGTACCCTCGGCAACCTCTAGTTTATGTTGATCATCTCCTTCCAATTTGATGTCATGGTTCATATTAGAGTTAGTATAATGTTGCTATTGAACCATTAGTCGCTATGATGTATGTTTCCCTAATGGAGGGGGAGTGCTATTGGGCACGCACATAGAACACAGAGCCTCTGCTTCAGAGGCTGTTAGCTCATTCAAACTCTCCAGTCTTAATTTTTCTTAGACCTGAGACTTTTCTTTCTCTCTCATTTCTATAAATAAGAGAAGGTAACGTTATTCTCTGCTATTCCGCTGTATTGTGGATCCCGAGTGCATTTTACATTTATATTTCATGAGAACGTAACTTGGATTCAGTTATGCTTTAGTGTTAGGGTGGCTATTAGCTTAAGTCCTTGCTGTTGGAATAATAAACGACATGGTTTTCTACAGAAGAACAAGCAAATGTTTTGTTGAGTCAAGTCGTTTCAGAAACTGGAAATAGTTGATGTTGCCTGAGTACCGTGCATAAAAGAGTGAGTTTCACAGTTTAGGGCCCTCAATAAAGCAATCATGTCAGCACATGCACTCAGTGGGTGTGAAATGTAGCTACAGTTATCTGGTTTCTGCGGCTGTCACGAGCCTGGCACGTTCCTCGCTCCAATGGTGGGTATTTTTTGTAACAAAAATGAATGGCTGGACTCCTGCGAATGTGATGTTGATGATGAGGGTTTCAAATGAAACTGTGTGGGTGTGAACATGGGGATCACTAGCCACGCGCTGACATTAAGCCACGTGTTGTGTGAGAGAGTTGAGGTCTGTGTGGGCAAGTGGCTTTCTGAGAACTTGTGCATAGCCTAAATTGAATCAAATACCTTGTCGTTTTCAAGACGTGCTCTCTCGCTCAGTTCGGTGCCCTCAATAAAGCTAACTGGATCTCTCACTGCCTCTCTTTGTCTCTCTCTGTCTCTCTTTTTCTCTCTCTCTTTGTCTCTCTCTGTCTCTCTCTCTGTGTCTCTCTGTGTCTCTCTCTCTGTCTCTCTCTCTCTCTGTGTCTCTTTGTCTGTCTCTCTCTCTCTCTCTCTCTCTCTCTCTCTCTCTCTCTCTCTCTCTCTCTCTCTCTCTCTCTCTCTCTCTCTCTCTCTCTCTCTTTGTCTGTCTCTCTCTCTCTCTCTCTCTCTCTCTCTCTCTCTCTCTCTCTCTGTCTCTCTTTGTCTGTCTCTCTCTCTCTCTTTGTCTCTCTCTTTCTCTCTCTCTCTACAGATCTTGGTGGGGGAGTTGGTGGCGTTCTTTCTGAAGGCTGAGGGGACGCAAGAGAAGACCATAGTGACAGCAGACTGCTGCTACTTCAACCCTCTGCTGCGACGCATCGTCCGCTTCCTAGGTAACCACTACAGCCTCTAGAGTTTAGATCAACACCACCCAGCCCTGCCTGAACTAGTCTTGAATGATTAGTGTGTCTAACAAGATGATATAAACACACCTGGAATTGGAAATATCTACAAAAGGGTACCTGAATTTTATGTATTTTTAAAGGAAAATGTACATGTTGATTGGATTTGTCACTGTGCACAGGATATAACTGGTATAAAACAGTACAGTGAGAGCTCTTTCGCAACAATGCAGTAATAAGAATAATAAGAATTATAGTATAAATAAGAATAGTACAGATAATAATAATATAGATGATGATGATAATAATAATAGTATAAATAAGAATAATAATAGTATAAATAATAATAATATAGATAATAATAATAGTATAAATAATATTGAAGATAATAATATAGATATAAATATTAATCATAATATAGATAATAATAGTAATATAAATAATAAAGATAATAATAATATAGATGATGATAATAATAATTATACAACTAATAATATTGAAAAGAATAATATAGATAATAATACTGTTGATAATAATAATATAGAAAAGAATAATAATAATATTGAAGATAATTATATAGATATAAATATTAATCATAATATAGATAATAATAGTAATATATATAATAAAAAATAATAATAATATAGATTATAATAATTATATAAATAATAATATAGAAAGTAATAATAATATAGATATAAATATTAATAATAATATAGAAAATAATAATAATATAGATACTAATAATAATATAAATAATAATAATCATAATATTGATAATAATAATCATAATATAGATCATATAAATAATAATATAGGTCATAATAGAAAATAGAATTTAAAAAACACAAGAAGTACGATATAAGTTTGAGTAGAGGCGTAACTGAATGAACAGAGAGAGAGTGCAATGTGAAATTGTATTAAATAATTTGGAGTATGGCCTCCCCTCCGAGGAATGTTCCTCGGAGCCAGACAGGTAGCCCTTTGCTGGGCAGCTGGCATCAACCCCACCCCCCCACCCCCCTCCCGCTAGCAGAACGGAGTTCCAATGACAGGCCTTAAGGTTATTATATCTGCTGGTTGTGGGAAGGTGGATGGTTGTCGAACTGCTGCTGAAAAACAGCAAGTTAGAGAACATGGGTAAGTTGACATAGAAATACATCCTAAGGTTGACACCCATTGGTTGAAAGAGAGGAAAGTGATAGGTTAAACAGTAAGCCTGCAGAATGTGCATTATTGTGCCGTGCTTATAGGCTAAAGGTAAATAGGTGAATGACATTCTGCACATGACTAATAGGATAGAGGATAAGAACTAGACGCTATGGTGATGAAAGTTTGTATTCATTCCCACTATGCCTGTATAATAGGAAACAGAGTGAATTAGGTTTTGCGGCTTGATGAAGATAAACAAGCATTCAGACCAGCCTTCCTGATTGAACATGCTACATTTGAAGAAACACGAGAATGCAAGTAACACAACAATGAAACAGGAAGAGACATGCCTCAGCAGTTTGTGATGATGATGGCTAAAACTGGTGTGAAGAATTTCAGACAGATTTGCATGTTCATCACTTCAGGTGATCATGAAGGCTTTTGCAATTTCACACCTCAGCTGATAACAGCGGATCTGAGGGAGGCTGGAGATAACTAAACTCCTCCTATTTTAGTTGGCTGTCATTGCTCTCTCTCTCTCTCCCTCAGGGGTGTTCTCCTTCGGCCTGTTCACCACCACCATCTTTGCCAACGCGGGTCAGGTGGTGACAGGAAACCAGACGCCTCACTTCCTGTCTGCCTGCCGGCCTAACTACACGGCCCTGGGGTGCACATCCAACATGCAGTACATCACCCAGCCCCGTGCCTGCACTGGAAACCCCCTGGTAGTGGCGTCTGCACGCAAATCCTTCCCCTCCAACAGGCACGCACGCTCCTCCCCAGGTCTACTCTGCCAGTTCCTACCACGCGGGGTAGGTTCTGGTCTGGGGATAGCGTCTGTCGCATCCGTCCCTTTGACTACACATATGTATGGGCACCTATACCACCCTACACAGTATAGTTGCATACTCCACGCCGTACAGTATTACAATTCCCTGACAGTTCCTCCTGCGGGCTCCTCCCCCCTACCTCTCTCCTGTCTCAGATGTATGTGACGCTGGTATTCCGGACCAAAGGCACTCGGCTGACCAAGCCTACGGTCAGCCTGACCCTGCTATGCCTGGCCATGCTGGTGGGAGTGGTCAAGGTGGCAGAATACCGCAACCACTGGGCCGACGTCCTGGCCGGCTTCTTCACTGGAGGAGCCATTGCTGTGTTTCTGGTGAGAGGGAGGGAGGGGAGGATGGAGGGAGGGAGCTGCTGAGGGAATGGTGAGGGAGCTGCTGAGGGAATGGTGAGGGAGCTGCTGAGGGAATGGTGAGGGAGATGCTGAGGGAATGGTGAGGGAGAAGAGGGTGGTTAGGGAAGTCATTATTCCGGGAGATGAGATGAGGGTGATAGAATGTAACAGTGATGTATATTGATGACATTTTACGTTGATATCTAAGTTCATAAACACAGGGGCTGTTAATCCTGGTACTTCTCTCTTCTGCCATGGATGAGAATGTCATCTCATTTCACTTAAGTGAGCTCCAAAAGTATAAATAGAGGAGTGGAATTTAGAGGCGTGAATTTCATACCTCCCCCCCCCCGCCCAAACAAAATGCTAACTTCCCTGTAGTGTAAGAGTTACATTTTTGACTATCTTTAATCATGGTAGCATCCACATTAATGTGAAGTGTTTAGACATATTCTATTCTTATTTAAATAAAAGTGACTCCAAAAATGTAACATTCATTTCTAGTTGGGCAAAATAATGTGAAACACAGGAACAAACAGTAAATGCTCCAACAAGTTTGTAGAGTCCAAGCTTGATGCAATCATTGTGTGTTGGGAAAATGGGACAAATACTAAACTTTTGACTACTTTAATACACAGGCGGTGTCAGAGGAAGGCCTTAACTTGTCAAAGACTCCAGTCACCCAAGTCATAGAACTGTCCTCTCGCTACCGCACTTGTGTATTAAACTGGTGTATTAAACCAAGTCTGTGCAAATCTGAGCACAATGCGGGGGAGAAGGGCCTTGGTCAGGGAGGTGAACAGCAAGACAACGCGGGTGTGGTTTGGAACCAAAGTCTTTGATGTCTTGAGTGGCCAGCAGAGGCGCGGATTGAACTGATCGACATATCTGGAGACGCTAAAATAACTTGCAGCA
>NW_019943449.1:153547-179068 GCF_002910315.2 Salvelinus sp. IW2-2015 | reverse complement strand
ACCCCAGGCCGCTTGCCTGAACTATTCTTGAATGCATTAGTGATGTCTTAACAATGGAGGATAAGAGACGCATCAACCTGCGAATTTCGGAAATATCTTACCAAAAGGTACCCGATATTTTAGTGTATTTTTAGAAGGAAAATGTACATTTGATTCGGATTAGTCACTGGACCTCGCTAGCAGGCCTATAGACTGTATACAAGACAGTAACCCATAGTGAGAGCCTTTCGAAACAATGCAGTAATAAGATATCATAAGATTATAGTATAAATATAGAATGAGTACGATAATAATAATATAGAATGATGTTGATAATAATAATAGTATACTCGTACAGAATATATAATTAGCAGAAGTATAGTAATAATAATAAATCTAGCGATACTATAATAGTGATAAATATATAATTGAAGAAGAATACATATATGATATATAATAGTAATCGTAATATAGAGTATAATGAGGTATACTAAAGTAATAAAGATAAATATATAGATGATGATAATACATTCAATATACGCACTAAAAATGATAAGAAATCATGATAGGATTAAGTAGGATACATGTTGTAATAATTAATATATGAAAAGAATAATTAATAATGAATGAAGATAATTCGAATATTCTAAATGATTTAATCTCAATATAGCGCGGCGAGTGAAGAATTAGGTAGATGATAAATAGGAAGATAAGAAATAATAAGAATATATGAGTAGTTAGATAATTAATAGGTATCAGTCTAAGAGTGGATGTAAAGGTATATCAATAAAGGGAGTATAGAATAGTTGAGTATGACAGGTGATGGGAAGATGAGAAATGTAAGTACGATAACATGATAGAGGCAGAGTGAGCGGGGAATAGATAATAATCAGCCAGTAGTTGGCAGTAGAAGTAGTTGCATGGAGTTATATTGAGTAGGTGGCGTTATATCCGAATATAATGAATTTTTAAAAAACCAATGTAGTGATTATATAGGTTTGAGTAATGATTCTCGGCGCTAACGAATGATAGCCAGATATGAGAGTGCATATGTGATCTTTGCTTCAGTTTGAATATATTTTGAGTACTGGCTCCTCGTTCCCCTTTCCCGGGAATGTCCTCGAGCCACTACAGGTTTGCTTGCTGGGTTCTAGCTGGGCATCAACGCTTCCCCCATCTATGTTTGTTTTTTTTTATAGTTTTTACGTGTGCCTTTTCGTGGCCTGGTGTCCCTTTGCCTAGATATAAGCTGTGCGCGTGTAGTGTAGTCAGTTCCCGTACTTATCTCCCGCTATGCAGAAACGAGTTCCAATTGACAGTTCCTTCAAGGTTATGTATAATAGTCTGCTGGTGTGGGTGGTAGGGATGGTTTCGAACTGCTGCGTGAAAATATACGGCAGTGTTTAGAGAACTATGGTAAGTGTTGACATAGAATAATCATCTAAGGTTGACACCATTGTGTTGAAAGAGTAGGATAATTAGTGTATATAGGTTTAAGCCAGTAAGCCTGCATGAATGTGCGCATTTTGTGGTCCTGGTGCTTATGAGTGTCTAGAAGGTAAATAGGTGAATGACATTCTGCACATTGATCAACTGGCATAAGGATAGAACTAGACGCTGATGCTGTGAAAAGTTTTGTATTCATTTCCTCTACTATGGCTCTGTATCATAGGACAGTGAATTTAGGTTCTGGCGGCTGATGAAGAAAACAAGCATTCAGAACAGCCTCCTGATTGAACATGCGCTACATTTGAAGAAACACGAGAATGCAGTAACACAAAATGAAACGGAAGAAGACATGCCTCCAGCAGTTTTGATTGATGAATGGCTGAAAAAACGGTGTGCAACGAATTTCAAGACGATGTGTGCATGTTCACACTGTCAGGTATCATGAAAGGCGTTTATTTGAGCAATTTTTCACCGCTACAGCTGATAATCATCGGATCTTGAGGAGCGGAGGATTGACACTATAACTCCCTCTCACTGTGTAGTTGGCTGTCATGTCGCTTCTCTCTCGTCCTCGTCTCATCGCTCAGGGTGTGTGCTCCTTCGTCCTGTTACGCCTCCTACCACATCGTTTGCTAACCTGGAGCGGGGTGCAGAGGGGTGATCAGGGATAGACCTAAGACCCCTCACTGTCTGTCTGCCTGTCGGCTAACTACAGGCCCCTGGGGTGCACATCAACATGCAGTACATCACCCAGCCCCGTGCCTGCATGGAACCCCCTGGTGAGTGGCGTCTGCCACGCAAATCTTCCCCTCCAAGGACGCAGCTCTCAGTGTCTACTCTGCAGTCTACACGGTGGGGTATTTCGGTCTGGGGAGTTAGGAGTTTTGGATCCGTTTGATACACATGTAATGATATCCCCTACCGACAGTATTAGGAGTTGATCACCCTGCAGTCTACAGTAGTTACAGATTCCTGACAGTCCTCCTGGGTCTCTCCCCCTACCTCTCTCTGTTCAGATGTAATGTGACCGTTGTGGTATTCCGGACGCAAGGCAGCTCCGGCTGACCAAGCCTAACGGTCAGTCCTGACCCTGCTATGCGCTGCCATGCATGGTGGCGCAGTGGTTCAAGGTGGCAGAATGACCGCAACCACGGGCCGACGTCCTGGCCGCGCTTCTTCACTGGAGGAGCCCATCGTGTGTTTCTGGTGAGAGGGAGGGAGGGGAGGAATGGGGAGGGAGCTGCTGAGGGAATGGTGAGGGGCGTGCTGAGGGAAATGGTGAGGGAGCTGCCTGAGGGAATGGGTGAGGGAGATGCTGAAGAGGAATGTGGAGGAGAAGAGGGTGGTTAGGGAAGTCATTATTCCGGAGATGAGAGATGAGGGTGATAGAATGTAACAGTGATGTATATTGATGACATTTTACGTTGATATCTATAGTTCAACTTAACACAGGGGCTGTTAATCCTGGTACTTCCACCATGGGATGAGAAATGTCACTCTCATTTCACTTAAGGTGAGCTCCAAAAGTATATAATGAGGAGTGAGAAATGTAGAGGCCGGAATTTCATACCACCCCCCCCCCCACCCAAACAAAATGCTAACCTTCCCTGCTTATATTGTAGTGTAAAGAGGTTATTAATGATTCATTCTGACTATCTTTAATCATGGTAGCATCCACATTCACAATAGTTAGAACGTGTTTGAACATATTCTATTCTTATTTACAATAAATACGACTCCAAAATGAACCAATACAATTTCCCATTCGTTTCTACAGGGCACAAAAATAATCTGAAAACACGCAAAACAAACAGTAATGCATCCAACAAGTTTGTAGAGTCACAAGCTTGACGTAATCATTGTGTGTTAGGAATAATGGGCAAATACTAAACTTTTGACTACTTTAATACCAGGCGGTATAGAGAGAAGGCCTTAATTGTCAAAGACTCCAGTCACCCAAGTCATAAGACTGTCCTCTCTGCTACCCCTTGCACTGCAATGTGATAGGGAGGCCAAGTCCTGGACCAAACTGAGAACATTTCTATGAGTGGTTGGAAATAAAAGTTAATAAGCTTTCCGACTTCAACTGTATGTAAATGTGATTTTCAGATGTTTTTATTATTTAGTCAAAGAATGTCTAAACCAATTACCCCAACTACCGTGTAGCATCTGCCACATTGACTCAGTACTGGTATACTCCGTTGTTACATACAGTGAAGTCGGAAGTTTCATACAACTTAGGCTTGGACTGTCTATAAAAAACCTGTTTTTCAACCACTCCAACATTCTTTGTTAACAAACTATAGTTTTGCAAGGTCGTGTAGAACAATCTTACTTTGGCATTGAACACCAGTGATCATTTTTTCAACAATTGTTTACAAACAGATTTTCACTTAAGTAATCACCTGTAGTTACCATTCAAGGGGTCATAAGTTAAATGACACACTGAAGTGTGACTGTGTGCCTTAAACAGCTTGTAAAATTCCAGAAAATGATGTCACTCGGCTTATAGTACTTCGTGACAGGCAATTGACATAATTTGAGTCAATTGGAGGTGTACCTTGTGGATGTATTTCAAGCCTACCTCAAACTCAGTGCAGCGTCTTTGCTGTATCATTCAAGGAAATCAAATAGGAAATCAGCCAAGACCTTGAAAAAAAACATTGTCAATGCTCACAAGTCTAGTTCCGTTTGTGGAGAATTTTCCCAACAGCCTTGAAGGTACCACGTCTCATACTGAAAACAATAGTTACGCAACAGTATAAGGAACACCATGGAACCAGCAGCTGTCATATCCGCTTCATGAAGGAGACGCACGTTCAGTGTCTCCTAGAGATGAAGAACGTACTTTGGTGTGAATAAGTACTAATGCAATCAGAACACGAGAAGAGGACTTGTGAAAGATGCTTGGAGCGGAAACACGGTATTAAAAGTATCTATATCCACAGTAAAAGAGTCCTATATTGACATAACCTCGAAAGGCCCTGCTCAGGCCAGAAGAAGCCTAACGGGTCAAAACGCCCATAGAAAATCGCCAACTCTTGCTCCAAAACCGCCATAAAAAAGCCAAACTACGGTTTGCAACTGCACACGGGGACAAAGATCGTACTTTTTGGAGAAATGTCCTCTGGTCTGATGAAACAAAAATAGAACTGTTTGGCCATAATGACCATCGTTATGTTTGGAAGAAAAAGGGGGAGGCTTGCAAGCCAAAAAACACCATCCCAACCGTGAAGCACGGGGGTGGCAGCATGATGGAGGGACTGGTGCACTTCAGGAGGGACTGGTGCATTTCAGAAAATAGATGGCTTCATGAGGAAGGAAAATTATGTGGATATATTGAAGCAACATCTCAAGACATCAGTCAGGAAGTTCAAGCTTGGTCGCAAATGGGTCTTTCAAGTTGACAATTACCCCAAGCATACTTCCAAAGTTGTGGCAAAATGGCTTAAGGACAACAAAGTCAAGGAATTGGATTGGCCATCACAAAGCCCTGACCTCAAGCCTATAGAACATTTGTGGGCAGAACTGAAAAAGTGTGTGCGATCAAGGAGGCCTACAAACACAACTCAGTTACACCAGCTCTGTCAAGAGGAATGGGCCACAATTCACCCAACTTATTGTGGGAAGCTTGTGGAAGGCTGCCTGAAACGTTTGACCCAAGTTAAACCATTTAAAAGGCAATTCTACCAAAAATCTAATTGAGTGTATGTAAACTTCTGACCCACTGGGAATGTGATGAAAGAAATAAAAGCTGAAATAAATCATTCTCTCTACTATTATTCTGACATTTCACATTCTTAAAATAAAGTGGTGATCCGAACTGAACTAAGACAGGGAATTTTAACTAGGATTAAATGTCAGGAATTGTGAAAAGCTGAGTTTAAATGTATTTGGTTAAGGTGTATGTAAACTTCCGACTTCAACTGTATGTATCCATGTTATTGTTTTTATTGTCTTACTATTTAGCTCTGCAATGTTGGGAATGGGCTCGTAAGTAAGCATTTCACTGTAAAGTCTACACCTGTTGTATTCGGCACATGTGACCAATACAATTTGAATTTATATGTGAATTTGTCCCAATACATTTGGTCCCCTAAAATGGTGGGACTATATACAATAATTTCTGTAATTTACAAATGGTTCATCCAGTATTGTTGAAAATACCCGCAAATTAAAGCTGACAGTCTACACTCATAGTCATTGTATCATTTCAAATCCAAAGTTCTGGGGTACAGAGCCAAAAAACAACATCATTATCACTGTCCCAATACTTTTGGCATTACCTTTTATTTTCTTATTAACTCAGTTTTTCCCTGTCTCTCTCTCTCTCTTCCGTTCTCTCTCTCTTTCTCACTTCTCTCTCTCCAGGTGACGTGTGTGATCAACAACTTCCAGCAGACGAGGCCCCCTCCCCCTCCCCCGCGACCACAGCGCCCTGAGTCGGTGCTAGGCATGCCCATGGTGGCTCTGCCCTGTGTGGAGAGTCCACTCGAAAAGTTAAGTGGAACTCAGGTAAGGGGTGGGGGTGGGTGAACGGCAGGGCTGCACACACAGGGGGGTAGACATGCACCCCTTCTCTCCCCTTCTGTCGTACCCCCAATCCCAAAAGTAGATGTCCCCTCACAGCGCATGCCCCAGCACCACCCCCCAACCCTCAACCCCGACCAAAGCACAAGAACACCAAACCTTGTCTTTGAGCCAGTAGCCCTTTACTCTGAAAATGTGTGGCTCTTTAGAGGGAGCCGTTTGCAGTAGTCTCTTCCTCAGCATTCATTCACCATCCCTCGGTGGTTGAAGCTTTGAAGACTTCTTAGAACTTTGAAGTGAATGAGAAGTGCACTGTGACCTCTTTAGATAAGGGAGAGCAGAAGGCACTAGGGAAGGACAACCTGTTGGAAGTGTGATTCAAGGGAGCAGCTTTGAGATTGCTTGTGTCTCCTCTTGTCTGTCACCTACACTAACCCTCACCTGACCTCCTCTCCCCTGTCTCCCACCTTGCTCTTTTCCCTTATCCCTCACTTGATCTCTATCCTTCTATCTATGTCACCAGCATCCTGCACTCTCCTCCTCCTGCCCTCCCTACCATCCCTACGTTCACCACCCATTCTGACCAACTTTGGATCTTTTTCTCTTGCTCCTCACTCGTTTTTATTTTTTTCATCACTCTTTCCACCCCATCTTTCTCTCTGTCTCTTTCATTCCCTCTCTCTCTCCTTCTTCCTCCATCTCTTCTCTTCTGTCCCTCCCTCTCTCTTTTTCACTCCTCTCTCTCTCCTGCAGACTCCGAGGGGATCTCCTTTCACAGAGATCACATGACCATCAGCCGTATCGGTTCCCCGCCACCCCAGATGTCCTCATTCCGTCTCGCTCCATTTCCAGCGAAGTCTAGACCAGCCACACGAACATGAACACTCACACGAACACCACTGCGCAGCCCACCCGGCAGGCCGCTACTCCACCCTCTACAGATCCTACTCCACGCAGGTCTAGACGTTCAAAACACACGCACACAAACACAACACACACAGCATACTCAGACCTCTACAAACCTCCCCCTAACCTTGTCCAAGCCCAAACCCCTGGGGGAACCGAGAGGTGAGCTCATAAAGTGAGACTCACAAAGACTTAACAGCTGTCCAGCTGAACATTCAGTACAGTGTCAGGTACAGGTATGCCTCTTTCATTTAGTTGTTTTCAGAGGCTTCTTTTTTGTTTTGCAGACCTTTTATGAATGTGCTTCATTGTGTGAAGTACACATTTCACCAGGTGATGTTTCATCTTCTACGTGCTTGTAAGGAGAAACTGTCAGAATCAATTTGAGAACTGTGTTTTTTTTGTGTTTTCAACTGTCTGTTGGAGATGTCCTCACAGGCAGTGCAGCCATTCATCCTGAAACCCTTCAGTCATTTGTGTCTCTGTGCAATTTTAAGATCCAAGATCCAAAATCCAAACAACTGCTCAATGAACGCTCTCCGCTGGCTTTAGGGCTCATTTTCAGTATCCTAGAATAAGCCAATCATCAAATATCTGCAAGAGTCAACAAACTCAAATGTTTACGGACCAATCACTTTCTGTAGCAACTTTGGTACTTAATTACTGTATCTTCCAAATACAGCATAGAGACAACACACACAGATCAGACCTCTCTTCAGCTCTGCATGACTTTACCCAGATCAAAGGATTCTGTTCATATCACTGAGGAGAAGACGATACAAGAACAAACAGGATGAAACTGCAGACGGTTTATTTTTCTCCGCTTTCGATTGGTTGCAGCTGCCGCAAGTCAGCATGAAATAGATACAGATTTGGTAAGACTGGATGAGACACATTTTGAAATACATCACAAGTGACAGGACATGAGCTTTGTACAGTACAAAACATTTTCTTTTACACTCAATGTATCTGGACAGGGAACCTTGGTTACCAAAGCTTTGTCATTGTGATGTCACTAAAATACTTGTTTACTTACACATCCCTTTTGCCTGGAATGGAACGGATCACATCGGCATGGAACGGAACGCCACACTGGAAAACCAAGATTCCCTGTCTCTGGGCTGTAGAGATATTATTGGACTTTGCCTATTCATGTGATAATGTGATTTATTTATGAGGAGATTAATCATAGATTTATTTAGTTGATGTGTATATATGGTGTGGTTGCCACAAACAGTTTAATTTTGATTTTCACAGCCCTCACTCATATCCAGTGGTGTAAAGTACTTAAGTAAAAATACTTTAAAGTACTACTTAAGTCGTTTTTTTGGGTATCTGTACTGTACTTTACTATTTATATTTTTGCCAACTTTTACTTGACTGCATTCCTGAAGAAAATGATGTACTTTTTACTCCATACTTTTTCCCTGACACCCAAATCATTTTTTATGCTTAGCAGGACAGGAAAATGGTCCAATTCATGCACTAATCAAGAGAACATCCCTGGTCATCCCTACTGCCTCTGATCTGGAGGAGTCACGAGACACAAATGCTTTGTTTGTAAATTATGTGAGTGTTGTAGTGTGCCCCTGGCTATCCGTAAATTAAAAAGATTTGCTTAATATAAGGAATTTGAAATGATTTATACTTTTACGTTTAACTAAGTATATTTTAGCAATTACATTTACTTTTGATACTTAAGTATATTTAAAACCAAATACTTTTAGACTTTTACTCAAGTAGTATTTTACTGGGTGACTTTCACTTTTACTTGAGTCATTTTCTATTAAGGTATCTTTACTTTTACTCAAGTGTGCTCATATCTCACCCTCCACTCCCTCCCACTGGCATATGGTTTTCTACCACTGTTTGGTTTTCTTCTTTGTGTTGTATCCTGACTATACCGTCACTGTGCTGTGTAATGTTTCCCTCTGCTGGACAACACACACACACACACACAAAAACGCTCATAAGAAAACATACATTTAATATTGACAAACTTACCAAAATACACACACTTTTGGATGTACATACACATACTCACCCAACGAAACAAACAAACACAAACACTCACATACCTCTCCTAATCTCTAGCCTATACCTCCCCTCTTTTCCACTTTCTTACACTTAAACCTATTCGTATGGTTTTGTAAATAGTTATTTTTTGTAATGAGAATGTGATTTTTACACAGACATCCCACTGCTCTCCTTACATTAAGTTGTTATGGAGAAATGGGAACATTAATTGTATCAACTTTATTACTGAAGACAAGAGTGTATGTAAAGGTCCTGGTCCACTCTAAATCAGGCCTGGATTGGACCTCTCCTTGTCCCAAACTGGCAGCCATTCTGCATCAAACCAGGTGCCCTCCCGGACCAAGGTTGGAGTCAACCAAAGATGACTCGTGGTTTTATGCTAACAATAGAATCCCCTCATGGTTTAGTTTCTCTTGTAATAGTTCACCTGCCAGCCCATATTGGGCCAGTAACCAAAAGGTTGCTGGATCGAATCCCCGAGCTGACAAAGTAAAAATCTGTGGTTCTGCCCCTGAGCAAGGCAGTTAACCCACTCTTTCCCAGGCAACGATGACATTGATTAAGGCAGCCCCCCGTGCCTCTCTGATTCAGAGGGGTTGGGTTGAATGCATTCAGCAGTACAGCTGACTATGTATCCCCCTTTCCCTATACACCAAAGTCAGTGAGTTAGGACAAAGTGCACTGTATACTACTATCACAATCTTGAGGGGTCTGTTGCTTTTACATTTAAGTCATTTAGCTGACGCTTTTATCCAGAGCGACTTACAGAAGCAATTATGGTTAAGTGCCTTGCTCAAGGGCACCTTGTCATCTCGGGGATTCGAACCAGTGACCTTTCAGTTACTGGCCCAGCGCTCTTAACTGCTAGGCCAAAACTGACAGCAGCTACAAAATACTACACAGATGGCTTGATTATGTTTTTTTGTCAGATTGTGTGTTCCTTGGTGCACATACAATACATCTGCAGTTTGATTTAGTTCTATTTAAAAAAAAATAAGATGATAAATAATGCAGGAACAAAGGAAAGTGTTCTGAGTTTTAACACTTCATTTCATCTTGTTACAACGTACCTTCTGTTTTGTAAAGATTTGTCTGATGAGAACAATAAATGGATATTGCAATAAAAAGGATGTTGAGTGTTTGCTCTTGCCTTTTATGAGGGCAGGACACATTCTGTTTTACTGTCATTGATTTTATCCTTTGACCAATCACAGTGCTGATTGTTGCTCAAACGTGACACAGGGTGTGGATCATAGCCAATAGGAATGTCTTGTACTTTTTAATCAATGTTCTCTTTTTATTTTCTCTATTGGACATAATATGCACTTCTGCCTTAGCAACAATCTCTAAAGGTTTGAGAAGAACATAATAGTAGGGTTACTGCCGCCTGCTGGTGAGAGATACGCATTACATGTAAAAAAATAAATAAATATTAGTCAATGCAGAGCTGCAAAGTCTGAGCTGATAACTCTCTACCCTCTGTGAATATACAAGTTGTTTTGGAAGATTAAATATTCACTTACCTTTTGAAAATCTTCCTCTGTTTTGTCATCCAAAGGGTCCCAGCTATAACATGTAGTGTCGTTTTGTTAGATATTTTTTTTTTTTATATCCCAAAAAGTCTGTTTAGTTGACGCCATCGATTTAAGTAATCCACTCATTCAACTTGCAGAGAAAGAAATCTGAAAATCTACCCCTAAACTTTGTTTCAACAAGTCAAAATACATTTCTATTTACTCCTCAGACACCCTAAAATGTAATCAAACTATAATATTTATTTAGGAAAGAAGTATGTTCAATAGGAAACCAATTTTAGCAGGTGCGCAACTTCGTCATGGAGTGCAAAAACACAGATTTCCAAGACTGTCCTCTTACAAAAACTGCTATTTCTTATTCGTGAGCCTGAAATCTTGAACATAGACTGCTGACGCCCTGTGGAAGCCATAGGAATTGCATCCAGGGAGCTATTTTACAATATGACCTTTCTCTTGCATTTCTATGTTCATGGCCTCTCTCCCAAACAAATTCTGGTTGGTTTTTCTTTGGGTTTTCTCCTACCATATCTATTGTGTTATATTGTCCTACATTATTTTAACATTTCTACAAACTTCAAAGTGTTTTCTTTCCAATTGTATAAATCCTATGCATGTCCTGGCTTCAGGGCCTGAGCTACAGGAAGTTTACTTTGGGCACGTCATTCAGGCGGAAATTGAGAAAAAAGGGGCTTAGCCCTAAGACGTTTTAAAATGTCCTTATTACCTCAGTACAATGTTGTTAATTACTCCCAGTAATGTCTAAAAACTAGCAGACATGCAAGTTACTGAACAAGGAAACACTGTATTTTATGTTCTTAGCCTAACGGTTCCACAAATGGTAAATATATGTTGGGAGAAAATGTAGAATATATGTATTATGTGCAAGCTAGCATTTGACAGTAATCGCAAAGATCCTACAGATTGTAATAGCAAGGACTAGGCTTTATTGATTACATCCGTGGACTATGCAGTGACAGTAGAAGGCCACAAGATGGCGACCTATATCAGATATTTCCCGGTGCTATCACTGTGTTATTCAGGGAGGCAACGTACCTGTGTTAATGCAAGGTAAGCACTCATCTGTGAGTGTATCACTGATTACGAGGTTGTCATTCCTGTTTCTTCTAGGTGACGTTCAAATATCACAGCTGTGAACATTTTAAGGTATTCCAATGACACAGTAGCATTGGCTCTCTTAGGCTCACCTCATTTACTACAAACTTAGATTTTTATTGATATCTTAGAAAATAAACCTTTGACTCACAATGATTCCAGAAGCTTCAAGATCTTTTAGAATTGCACCTGCAATTTCTAAACCTGGGTAAATTAATATAAAGAACCAAAGACTCCATGTAGAGAGGTTGAAAGACCCTATGAGGAGAAATGTTCCCCTCACAGCCTGACTCCATCTGCACTTCCTCTGGGGTTTATTCAGGATGATTTAAACCTGGACTGAGTGCTCTAAAGTGTGAACAATGTTCTGAATATCAGTTGAGAGTGTAATTCCATGTGTATATTCTGTTATTGATTTTTCTTATTTCTAAACAATGCTAAATTCCTGACCCTTAACATACATAGAAGTTGTAAAACAGGTCAGATTAATATTTATTACGTTTAATGTTACACATTCCGAATACAACTCCAGACCCATACTGCTCAACACTAAAGTCTCTCCAGGTGCAGTGACTTGAGGCAGCAGCAGATTCCCTTGTCAAAGAGGAAGTTCTGTGCGATCAGCTGAGTTGCTCCATTGAGGAAGTCACACGTGTCATCATCATCATTAACTGAAGGAGGCGAGGCAGGCAGGATGAGTCATGATGGGGAAAGAGAGAGAGAGAGAGAGATGGTTTATAACACTACAGAGAGGAAGGGGAGAGAGTGACAGACAGTCCCGGATGTTCCGTGGTTGATTGATTAGGTGATAGAGGTATAGAAAGAGATGGAGGGAAGCTGATTGATGAGAGAAACCCAGGCAATGTTCTGTGACTTGTTCTTCAGTGCTCTCTCTCACTCTCTCTCTCTACACACACACGCCAACTGAAGGTCAATATTGATTATAATTGTTCAGTTTGGCATATCAACAGCCTTACACTCGTTATTTTCGATACAATGAAATAGAAATGATCAATTTAATCAATTCTGTACCTACATGTAAAATGCAGAGAGTGAGAAGGAAATTGGAAGAGTATCATTATAGGCAGTGTGCAATGAAGTTGTCGCCGGAACATGACTAGCAATTACATTTACCCTTGGAAAAGCATGCGCACGTAATCAGGCTATGTTTAAACTCCTATCCAGTGGAGGCACGAGGTTAATTAGTGTACATGGCTGAATCAGCCATGCAGGAAGCTCAGGAATCATGTTTGTTCAGATACATGACAGTGTAGTGTCCACGGATAATGCTCACATTAAGAATTTCTACATTTACACCGCCACCCTTTACACTGCCGTGATAAACAGAGTACACTCGCTACACCTCTACTCCCCACCCGCCTTTCTCTCTCTCTCCCTCTATTGTTTTCTATATGTCTTTCTCTCTCACCATCCCCTCTCTCTCCCTCCCCTTCTCAAGCACAAGCACAAGGTACACACTTCCCCCCTCTCACTCGTGCATTATCTTTCCCGGAAATTGCATTTCCAGCACAGCTAGGGCCCATTATAAAGAGGGAGTGACATGCTGTAACCTTTTTAAAAAGCTATTAGTGATGCACCTGCCCCTCCCCCTTCCCAGCATCCCTCTCCACCCTTTTCTCCCATCAGCCCACTCTGACCCCCCCTCCCCTCCTTCCCAGCTTCCTCTCCCTACCTTCCTCCCATCAGCCACTCTGACCCCCCCCCCATCCTTACAGTGTCAGTAATGTTATTAGCCTGTTTCTACCCCATTACCTGATCTAACCAAACCCTGCCTGCAGCTGCATAGGAGCAAGGGTACTGGGTGTATTGATAAAGAGGTTTTGGTGGAAAAGACAGGTAGAGGAGAGTGAGAGAGGAGAGAGGCTCCTGGCAATGATGAATGTAAACAATGAACTGTCATCTCTCCATCCCCCAACCGATTCCTAGCTATCTAAACACAAACAGCCAGTGTAACCAGAGCACGCATCAAACATCACACAAAGGCTCCTAAAGGCAGCAGCAGGCGTACCGCGGCTCAGACACAGCATAAGCACAAGTACATCACGGATCTCGCTGTTGTTGTTGACAGTCATGTTGTAACAGACTGCAATGGACCCTGGCCAATTACGAGCGATAAAAGGCAGGGCAGGGGAGAATGGAGAGCCATAGTGAGTGAAGAGGATGTTGAGACAAGCAGACGCACCGCGGACAGAGACCAAATCCAATTGCATGGGCTGGTTCCAAAGAAGTGGGAACAGAGAGTGGAATTGAAACTGCGAAGCGAGAAAGAGGAGGAGGAGGGAAGGATAGTTTTGTGTAGCAGGCGGAGCTACAGTCAAGACCCAGCAGCCTTAGAGACGATACTGTTCTGTCCAACACACCCGGAGGGCATGATGCTGCATCACTTCACCCACTCACTGTCTGTGTGATGGAAACACAACAGTTTTACAGTTAACATATTGACCACCCATGGATGAGAATGAGCAGTAGCTGGAAGTAATGTGTGGATTCATCCTCCTCACATTTCCCAGTGTCTCTGGAAGTTGGCTAAAAGACTTGAGTCACTTCAGCCAGTGAGTCACTCTGCTGTCCCTACCCCCACTCTTCCGTCTCTCTCCTCCCTCTATCCAGCCAGCGTGACACCAACCACCACGCAGACGCCTGCTGATCTATACCATGACATCATCACGTGAGCCACCATCAGAGCCTGTGTGAGAGACGGTGACTGAGGAATGAGATGCCTCTCTCTGCTGCTGACTGATGGCAGGATCAGGACTCAAACCACACACACACACACACACAATCACACACACACCACACACAGCACACACAACACACACACACACACACACACACACACAGAGAGAAAGACAGAGGGAGAGGGAGAACACAGTATGGGCTCGTTGCCCATGAGCACATGCTGTCAGAGGAATCTTCTTGGTGTGATTAGTTATGTCCTAAAACTGAACATGCATCCACTAAGGACTAGAGATTGTTAAGGTGAAYGCCCACRACATTGGTACTATCAATYCAATACTSTTACAGAARAGGAAAGAGAAAAGGGTACAGGGTACTGCCTTAGTCTTATGTATTTGGTGAAAAGCAAAAGTGTTTGAAGGGATGACAGATGGGAACAAAGGTGCTCTTTTGACTCTGCCACACTGACGACAAACAGTGTCTGTTGTCTGAACTCTGAATGCAGGGGGAAGCATCGGAAGCATCAACCAACCACAGAGCCAGCTGGGGCTCTGCATAGGAACGTCCCTTGTCAGGCTACCAGCCAGTCAGGAAGTGAACTCAGGACAGAGGCCTGAGTTCCTTCCCTCCCTTTCTCTCTTCCTTGAAGTCATCTCMGATCCAATGCAGTTGGARCGGTGTAAACATGGATTGGTTGATATTTCCTTGTCAAGAGACAGCGATAAACTTGCAATGTGAGTCCATACCTCATGCAGTACCTCCAGCCGATCACGGACCAGACAGACTGTCAGGGTCTCTGCGGGATCCACTTCCCATCTAGAGTCTGGGCATTTGGAACCAAGTAGTGGTGCTGGAAGCCTGGCCTACAGTGGGCGCGGAGTGGGTCTGTCTCCCCAGGGGCTGGAGCTCAAGTCTGGCTGGGAGTAGTGGGGAGGCTCCTGTGGGAAGAAGGCTCCACAGTTGTAGGCAGAGCCAATGAGAGGAAGAGAGGAGGAGGTGAGCAGCAGCAAGCATCACACCTAATTCTCAACTGAACATTACACGTCTTTGCCCCTGTGTGTGTGCATGTCTTTCAATACAATTTCCTCTGTCATTTCAGCTGGGGGTAAATGTCAAGAAATACTCCAAGTAAGATGTTCCTGTAGGGGCCCTCTGAAGACATTTCAGGGGAATGGTAGACAGCCAATAGGCTGCCTTATCCCTCTTCAATCTAACCATCCTACATTTGACTATGTGATAGAGCAAACTGAAGTGTTGCTTTGAGTTCAGTCCTCTCTGCTGATTGTGTTCAGAGTGAATGGGCTTGACTTTGAGTTCCCCCCAGAGCAGGTGGCGCCACTGGCAATGAGGCAAAAGGGGCTTTGATTTCTAAGCCAGTGGCTCAGTGCATATTCAAACTAGCCCTTTTGTTTGTGTTGCTCCCAGCCCTGAGTCAGACAGACATGCAAGGAATACAAATCAGACCTTTGTCAGGAGCAGTTAACCTGGCTCTAAATATAGCTGCCCTGGCCGGTTCTGGGAGAGACGGAGCACAGGGAAGAGAGGAGGAGAGGAGTGGAGAGGAGGAGACAGAGAGCAGCGTGGAGCTCTCTGTGGGGCTGCTGCTCGTTGCTCTCTTTCTCTTTCTCTATATCTCTCTTTCTCTCTCTTCTCTCCCTGAACTAGAATATGGAGGAAAGTGTAAGAGCAGAAACTACATGGAGCAATGACTGATGTGCTGTACTGATGTATCCAGCTCTGTGTGTGTGCAGGGACGTGCGCGTGCGTGAGTGAAAGAGAAAAATAGAGTGAAGGAGAGAGGAGGGAATGGAAAGCAGATTGACAAATGAAAGATAGGGAGAGTCTGTTTAATAAAGCAGCAATCTGGAGGGAGCGAGGGAGCGGGAGAGAAGGATAGAAGGAATGAGAAATGTGCTCATTCCAACAGGGATCTGAGGAGACTGCAAAAGAGGAAAGAGAGGGGAGAGGGGGAGAGTCAGACAGAACAGAACACAACAGGACGGGCGGGCAGTTAGAGGCATACAGGACTCCTGTTCAGTACTCAGCTGTCCTCGCCCGGCCATTTGGAACTGCACACACCACAATGCCATTGCCTATGCATATTTAGTCTCTTGGGTAGCAGATAAGAAAAGTGGAAATTCTCTTCACAAAAAAGGTAAAATATATGTTTTTAGGCATAGATTTGAAATAAAACGTTTACTTTTTGCCTTCCATTGTGTAGTCAGATTTATTTGAGCCTCTGACAGTTTCACTTCAGAAATATTCATTTGTATCTCTAATAAATTGTGACAAAATACACAATATCAACTGATTGACAGACAAAATCCATTGCTATATTTTTTAATGGCAGATCTACAGGCCAATGGGGAGCTGTGTAATAGCCAGATGCATAGAGAGCAGGCTATCCATGGTGCAGGCCTGTGTTATCCCCCAGAGGATGAGGATGGTTTGGGGAGATTTGGTAAGCAGAGATCATAGAATTGAAGCTGTCTGTGTATAAATGCCACATCTGGAAATCCCGCAAGATTAAATTAGAGTGGATACAACCCATCTCTGAGATGTCACTGTCACTCACCACATAGCCTACTGTGTTCCTCAGGCAACATGGAGTGACCACTGCATAGGACTCTGCATGCACTAGCAAGACATATGCACTCATTGCAATGATATACCCATCATAGCCTCATATGTTTTGTATGTTATCCTTTATTAAGAAATGATTGGGAGTTCCATAAGGCAGTGCACAATTGGCCCAGCGTCTTCTGGGTTTGGCCGTCATTGTAAATAAGAATTTGTTCCTAACTGGCTTGCCTACTTAAATAAAAGTTTAATAAACATTTTAAACATTTGGTCTTTATTAAGATATATTTAAATATTCTTTATTAGTCCTATAATTTGATGTATATGTTTTAAAGTATAGTATACCCAGCATCTAGGTAACAATGTTCTGGCAGCCTTCATTTTATTTGGCCCCCATGTTTTCTGAGCAAAGACTTTTTTTTTTTTTTACATAGATTGTAAAATCACCAGGAAATCAGGTCAAAGTGATTTGAAATTAGGAAGTCGTTTCCCAAATATTCCCACGCATAAATAGAAAGGCATTTGTGATTGTATCCCAACCAAGGTAATCAAGTTTAGATTTTTTTTGTTTTTTTGTCAAATACTGTTTTATCTGTTTTGATTCTTGCGGTCAATTTCCAGTGTAGAAATGATGTATAACTATGTTCAGGCACCCCGACCATACGCTCAAGGAAAAATTGATGATACCTGTTTTATAACCATGTTGTAGCGCAAGGGCGAGGTGGGGAATTTATAACAGAAATGTCGATCAGTCTGCCCTGAATCTAAATTCAGGACCATCTGTAATTTTAAGTTACAGGTAATTAACGCACACCACGGTCATGTTTAGGGCAAAACGGCTCAAAGAGGGAGGTCTCTTAGCAACATGGCACTGGTGTAATTAGTGTCCCTGGTGTGCAGTTTTATAATTCGACCACTTTTCTGAAGGTTACATTTGAATAATTGTCCTTCATTTTTAGCACCATTGTTTAATGTGGTTATTAATACAATGAAGGCAGTTGGCTGATTACAATAAAATGGTAGGCATTAGACTTCACTGGATTATTATTATTATTAGGCTATTATGACACAATCACAGAAGTCCTCACCAGCTCTTTTTGGCACTTATAACTCTCATTATCTTGATCAGTAGGCTATGCATCATGATGATGTGTGAGCGTGGATGTATTTCTCTCCCAATCTCGAGTCGCCTCCGCCGCGCCCCTTTGACCACGTTTGAATCTCAACAATGGGAGGTTAGAAGCGAGATAGAATCAGAGAGAGAGACAGGCATAGAGAAAGAGAGACAGAGTGAGCGAGAGAGAGAGAAATGCAAGAGATAACGAAGGGAAAAGGGTGTAAGCGTGTGGCTTCTGCCTCCCGGATCTTCTTCTTTTTTTTCTAAAAGGGAGAGGCATTGGGATGGAGTATCTAGAGAGCGGGAGAGAGAGAGAGTTGGAGGGGGCGTTTCTCCTGGTTATGATTATCAGATATTTGCAATACATTGTCAACATCGTGTCGTCTACTTGAGTAGGGAAAACTGACAGGACTAAAAACAATTGGTGAGTATATGACATCTGAATGTAATATTTGGTAATGCTTTATATTTCTCCTCTTGCTGACAAAATACCCCAGTGGCTTACAATCACGAAACCCACGAGGATTTATAGATTGGTTGAAATTATCATATTTTTAACCAAACATTCGTGATCAATTGAACTTCATTGATACAGTAAGGAACGGCACTCTTAACTGGTTGCTATGTAGGCTACACGTGATGGCAAATACTTGTTTGGCCATGGTAAAGGATAGCCCTCCATCATCAAGTGGAAAAAGCGCTGAGTGTTTGAAGCGCATCACAAAGCCAACAATGCTATGACTTCTCAAGCTATGTTATTCCATTTTACTTATCTGAAATGTAATTGTTTGATCTCAAATTCCCTTAACAGGACCGACTGTTTTTGTAAAGGCTAGTCTATGCATTCAGAGATAGACCTACGTGACTTGGTAGACTACCTTGTTCTAAATTCGTATTCCTCAATAGACAGCTCGAGATGTCACGAGCGACTTTATGAATGCATGTTGAAAGTGAGGCCTAGTGTATTGCCAATGATTTATTTTTACCATGTCTGTTTGTTTTTACAGTAGATTCAAGTTATTGTTTGTGAATAGAAGTTGATATAGATACAACACTCAATATCCTAAACCTTTGGAAAAAAAGGTTGCCAACTAAAATTAGATATTAAACTATTTTGATCAATAGGCCTACAGTTTAAAGTGTTGCTTGTTTGTGATTTTTCTCTATTGGGCCGCTTTGTTTTTAAAGCTTTGTCATTTGGTTTAAAATAATGCCACAAATGAAACAGGACTATCCATATTGAATATGTGTAGCAGATGGCAACCCAATGCACAATGCAACACACAGATGAATGATATTCATTCACCTAAAACGTAACAGTATATTTAGTCTTAAAGCTAGAATCCTTAATTGCTACATCATTTTTTAAATTTTAAATTAATGATATATACCCATTGCACAGGAGGCTGCTGAGGGGAGGATGGCTCATAATAATGGCCGGAACAGAGCGAATGGAATGGCATTAGACACATGGAAAACACTCATTCCGCTTCAGCCATTACCAAAAGTCTGTCCTCCCCAATTAAGGTGCCACCAGCCTCCTGTGACCCATTGATTTTCGAAGAATGTATGCCTCATGAGCTTCAACTGTATTATGGCCTACCCCATCAGAAACCAAAATATAAGCTTGTTTTACTCCATGTAAACAAACACCGTATAGCAACAAAAACACAAAACATGGTTAAAACCATAATGTTGATATCATGGATGGTCAGCCCTTGCATCCATAGCTCTGACTATGAATTTGAGAGTGGTAACATTTCCCCAGGCCCATCCCTCAACTTTTTACCAAAACTGAGGTGGGGTGGCTGCTTTGTTATTGTTTCAATTAGGTATTCAAGCTTTTAAAGATAGGTATTCAAGCTTTTAAAGAAATAAATATAATTTTTGTTGCTACACGGTTAACGTAATTTCTTTAAAAAGAAAGGGATTGATGTGTCAGTCGTATTCTTCCACAATCTTATTTAGAGTTGAATGATAATCTTTATAAACACTGTAACTATTTGCATTTTTCCTGCATACATTTTTTGGGTTGTGAATTGTCTATATCTCTTGATCACTATTTGTAAGTATCTTGCATTTCAGTCTCTATGTTTTATATTTAAATGAACTTCTTTGAGGCAGGCAAGGTATTTTGTTTCAGTCAATCAATCAATTTTAGCCCATCAATACAACGTCCAAGGTTTATCCTATAGGTTTACCAGCTAGTGAGATACATAATTCAATAATGTGTAAATTATTACTCGAATGTCAGTCATATGAGCTTGGGACACATACTGCCTATAGACTAAATTGGATTGAATTAGCAGCATTTGCAGGGAACATTGTGAGTGTGCGTGTGAGCGTGCAAGTGTGTGTGTTTGCGCATGTGTGTGTATGCATATGCGTGTGGAGTGTGTGAGTGTGTGTGTCAGTTTCAGTGTGCAGTCAGTTTGCCCATAGGCACACCGGCCAGCATGAACTCCCTGAACTCAATCCTTGTCCATTAAATTCATATTGATCAAGGAGCAGAGAGAGACATAGAGTTCCGTCACATCTGTTTTTGGACTGGGCTGTGAGTGTACCTCCTCTAAGGAAGGAGATGAGAACAGAGAGGAATAAAAGAAACCAAGGGAAAATAGAAAAGGAGAGGGAAATTGACAAGTGTGTGTGTTTCTCTAAAAGCCAAACAAGCGGGACATCCATTTAGTAAACCAGCACAGATCTCTCCACTGGGAGCTGTCCTTGGTTCTGATCTGTGCTCCAACCCTCCTCCATCCCTTCCACCCCCCGATCTCCTCCCAACATCTCCCATTCCCCCTCCCCCTCTCCCACCCTGCTAATTGACAATCTCAGCCTCTCCATTTGGCAAGCAGTGTGTGTGTGTGGGGGGGCTAGGAATATCCTTAGAGGGCCCTGAACATACTATGTTGGGAAAAGGTTGTATACATAGATTTGCAAATGTTATTGCAGGTGCAGCAAAATGCTTGTGTTCCTAGCTCCAACAATGCAGTAATACCTAGCAATAAATAATGAAAAACCATAATCCTTAAAAAATTATTAAGAAAAAAAATATCAGAACGAGCAATGTCAGAGACAGGAATATATACATATAGTGAGTTTGTGTGTGTGTGTGTGTGTGTGTGTGTGTGTGTGTGTGTGTGTGTGTGTGTGTGTGTGTGTGTGTGTGTGTGTGTGTGTGTGTGTGTGTGTGTGTGTGTGTGTGTGTGTGTGTGTGTGTGTGTGTGTGTGTGTGTTTTATGTTTATGTATGTATGTATGTATGTATGTATGTAATGTATATATATATACTTACTGAACAAAAATATAATCGCAACATAAAACAATTTCAAAGGTTTTACTGAGTTAGAGTTCGTATAAGGAAATCAGTCAATTTAAATAAATTCATTAGGCCCTAATCTATGGATTTCACATGACTGGGCAGGGGTGCAGCCATGGGGGGGCCTGGGAGGGCCCCACCCACTTGGGAGATAGGCCCACCCACAGGGGAGTCAGGCCCAGTCAATCAGAATGGGGTTTTCTCCACAAAAGGGCTTTATTACAGACAGAAATACTCCTCAGTTTCATCAGCTGTCCGGGTGGCAGGTCTCAGATGATCCCATAGGGGAAGAAGCCAGATGTGGAGGTCCTGGGCTGCCGTGGTTACACGTTGTCTGCGGTTTTGAGGCCGGTTGGACGTACTGCCAAATTCTCAAAAAGGACGTTGGAAGCGGTTTAGGGTAGAGAAATTAACATTACATTCTCTGGCAACAGCTCTGCTGTTACATTCTCTGGCAACAGCTCTGCAGTGTGTCAAGAAGCACTGCTTCTTGACACACTGCTCGCTTAACCCGGAGGCCAGACGCACCAACGTTTCGGAGGAAACACCGTCCAACTGGCGACCGTGTCAGCGTGCATGCACCCGGCACGCCACAGGAGTCGCTAGAGTGCGATTGGACAAGGACATCCTGGCCGGCCAAACCCTCTCCTAACCCGGACGACGCTGGGCCAATTGTGCGCCACCTCATGGGTCTCACAGTTGCGGCCGGCTGGGACACAGCCCGGGATCGAACCCGGATCTGCATTGATGCCTTTAGCACTGCGATGCAATGCCTTAGACTGCTGCGCCACTTGGGAGGCCGTCTCGGTCCCAGCTTTGATGAACCTGTACTATCTCAGTCTTCTAGATAGTAGCGGGGTAAACAAGCCGTGGCTAGGGTGGTTTAGGTCCTTGATGATCTTCTTGGCCTTACTGTGACACCGGGTGCTGTAGATGTCCTGGAGGGCAGGCAGTTTGCCCCCGGTGATGCGTTGCACTGACCGCAGCACCCTCTGGAGAGCCTGTGGTTACGGACGGTGCAATTGCCGTACCAGGCAGTGACACAGCCCGACAGGATGCTCTCAATGGTGCATCTGTAGAAGTTTGTGAGGGTCTTAGGGGCCGAATTTCTTCAGCCTCCTGAGGTTCAAGAGGCGCTGTTGCGCCTTATTCACCACACTGGCTGTGTGAAGGGAACAATTCAGGTTGTCAGTGATGTCCACGTAGATGAACTTGAAGCTTTAAACCCTCTCCACTGTGGCCCTTTCGATGTGGATGGGGGCGTGCTCTTTGTGCTGTCTCCTGTAGTCCATGATCAGCTCTTCGTTTTGTTGAAGTTGAGGGAGAGATTATTTTCCTGACACCACTCCGCCATGGCTCTCACCTCCTTCCTGTAGGATGTCTCATCGTTTTTGGCCATGCAGTCATGGTTGAACAAGGAGCATGGGGGGGAGCTGAGCACACAACCCTGTGGGGCCCCCGTGTTGAGGGTCAGCGTGGTGGAGGAGTTGTTGCCTACCTTCACCACTTGGCGTAGGCCCGTCGGGAAGTCCAGGACTCAGTGCCCTCCAAGCTTAGTGATGAGCTTGGAGGGCACTATGGTGTTGAACGCTGAGCTGTAGTCGATGAACAGCATTCTTGCATAGGTATTTCTCTTGTCCAGTTGGGATAGGGCAGTGTGCAGTGCAATGGCGGTTGGATCTGTTGGAGCGATATGCTAATTGTAGTGGGTCTAGGGTGTCAGGTAAGGTAGAAGTGATATGGTTCTTACCTTAACTAGCCTCTCAAAGCATTTCATGATGACAGAACTGAGTGCTACAGGGTGATAATAATTTAGTTCAGTTACCTTCACTTTCAAGGGTACAGAAACAATGGTGGACATCTTGAAGAAAGTGGGGACAACAGACTGGGATATGGAGAGATTGAATGTCAGTAAACACTTCAGCCAGCTGGTCTGCACATGCTCTGAGGATGCGGCTTGGGATGTCGTCTGGAGTGGCAGCCTTGCGATAGTTAACATGCTTAAATTACTTATGTTGTCCACTGAGAACGAGAGCACACAGTCCTCGCAAGCACCAGGGGCCCGTGTCAGCGACTCTATTTTGTCTACCTTGAAGCGGGCAAAGAAGGTGTCTGCGATGTGGCTGGGTTTCCCTTTATAATCTGTGATTGTCTGGAGTCCCTGCAACATATGTCTCGTGTCACGAGCCATTGAATTGCGACTCCACATTGTCCCTGTACTGTAATTCTGCCTCTTTGATTGCCTTACGGAGGTTGTAGCTGGTCTGTTGGTACACATCCGTGTTCCCAGTCACGTTGCCATGGTTAAATGCGGTGGTTTGCGTTTTCAGTTTTGCGGGAATGCTGCCATCTATCCACGGTTTTTGGTCTGGATAAGTTCTAATCGTCAGTGGGAATAACATCCTCTATGCACTTCCTGAAGAAACCCGTCAGCGAGTCAGTGTACACGTTGATACTATTCTCAGAGGCGACCCGGAACATTTCCCAGTCTGCGTGAAAAAAAGAGCATAGAATCCGATTGGTCTGGCCAACGTTGAACAGTCCTTACCACAGGAGATTCCTGTTTAAGTTTGTGCCTATAGGTGGGGAGGAGCAGAATGGAGGCGTGATCTGATTTGCCGAAGCGAGGGCGGGGGAAGGGCCTTGCCGCCGTCCTCATAGGGATAGTAACAATGATCCAGGGTCTGTGTTGCGCGTGCAGCACAGGATTTCATTTATTAAAGTTCCCAGCTAATCTAAATGCGCCCTCAGGATATATGGTTTGCACAGTCCAGTGTAGTTTGTTGAGAGCCGTCTCTTCTGTGTCGGCTTGGGGGGGGGGGGGGGTGTAAGTATACACGGCAGTGACAATGACCAATTATTTTTGGAGGTAAATGCGGCCGGCATTTGATGGTTAGGTATTCCAGATCGGGAGAACGAATCCCTGATGTCTCTCTGGAAGGAGATCCTCGCCCTGAGCTTGTCTCCCTTTTATTGTCCAGTTTATTGTCCAACAATATACTCAGAAGCAGTGGATGGTATGCACGCCGTCTGAGTCTGACTAGGGCCCCACTCCTGACTAGAGCCCCATTCTTCTTTGGCCTCAACATTTTGGTGCAGCACCCAGGATCAATTGCTCCTGTCTCGGGAAGTTCAAACAAAGGATCCAGGTTTCTGCTCAAATTTCTGGTGAGTGACTGCCGATCTAATATCCCAAAGTTATTTCCGGCTGTAGGTAATAATAAAATAAACGTTCTGAGCAAATAATGTAAGAAGAAAACATTGCAACGTTGTCTAGGAGCTAGAAACAGGGCTACCGTATCTGTCGACACCATCTTCTCATGTGAAAATAAAACATCTGTGTGGTATTTTGGCTCCCCTTAGTATTGTAAAACATACATTGACATCTGTTTGATAATTGTCTTCCCTGGGTCCTCGGCTTGGGTCATGCTAAATGCCGATTTGGTGGAGAGGAAAACAAAGGTGTGTTATTGTGCGTTTAAACTGATGGGGGAAGGGCCGCTAGGTTGACAAATCATTTTTGTATTGGTAAAGGCTCCACATGTTTCATATTTGCATACATATAGCACTATACTATTCATTGGTCACATTGGTCAACAGTTATTCTACTTCTTTACAAAGAAAAATCACTGTTGGTAGTCATATAAGAGACTACCCACTGGGCACACACTGGTTGAATCAATGTTGTTTCCACATAATTTCAATGAAATTATGTTGAACTAACGTGGAATAGATGTTAAATTGACGTCTGTGCCCAGCGGGTATTGAATACTATCATACTGCCAAGCTAGCTTGTTACAGCCTTTCCACCATAGCCTCTGAGCATTCTGTATGTTGTGTGGTGATTTGAGACAGAGACCCAGAAGCCATATTAGCAGCTTCCGCAAGAGATGTTGTTAGGAGCTAGAGGGGAGCCGGCCGGTAAATTGCTAGTAGATAGAAATAATGGTGATAATGACTGGTGATGCGGAGTTGGGGATGATCTGGTTTGAGTGGCACTGGCTGCGCTACCTGGAATCCTTTGGTTCAGGCTTCAGTACTAGCGTAGATCCATTGGGGTTTAGTATGGAGAAGGCCCCTCTCCACTCCTTCCCTGTAATTCACTCTGTCCCTGTGTTGATGGAGCCTATAGCAGTTTTAACAGAGGAGTTGAGCTAAAAAGACAGCTTTGCGATTTCCTAGCCTCTGGGAGACCAGCAAGTGGGGATGCTATCGGACTCCTAAACCAAAATCCTCCATTAAACCCTTTGCCAGGGCGTT
>NW_019943449.1:148788-152950 GCF_002910315.2 Salvelinus sp. IW2-2015 | reverse complement strand
CTCTCTCTCTCTCTCTCTCTCTCCGTTTCTCATGTTTTCTGCATGGGGGCCTGGGCTCACGGGGCTGCAGGGGCAGCACACTCCTTCAGATGTGTGTGTGACTGTGGCTCTCACTGATAAACGCAGGAACAGGGATGGCAAGCCTCACAGCTTACACTCAGCCAGGGGCCGGGAATTCAAAAACTGCCAACTTTATTTTACACTGGTGTGGTGTGACAAGGTGACGTGAGCTTGCAGTTACATCACGTTCAGCTGGCCTTTCACTCACCCCACACTGTGGGATATGGACTAGATGTCAGATATGGACTAGATGTCAGATATGGACTAGATATGGGAGAATTACTGTATTGTAATACTATTACAGGCATAGATACAGGAGATATAGACATATAGAAGACATAGATACAGGAGATATAGACATATAGAAGACATAGATACAGGAGATATAGACATATAGAAGACATAGATACAACAGGTGATATAGACATATTAGAAGACATAGGATAAGGAGAATAAGACCATATAGAAGACATAGTACGGTGATATAAGACATATAGAAACATAGATACAGGTGAATATAGGACATATAGAAGACTAGATACAGGAGATATAGACATATAGAAGACACTAGATACAGGGATATAGACATATAGAAGACATAGATACAGGGATATATAGACATATAGAAGACATAAGATACAGGAGATATAGACATATAGAAAGACATAGATACAGGATATAGACATATAGAAGACATAGATACAGGTGATATAGACATATAGAAGACATAGATACAGGAGATATAGACATATAGAAGACATAGATAAAGGAATATAGAACATATAGAAGACATAGATACAGGATTGATACTAGACATATAGAAGACATAGATACAGGGATTAGACATATAGAAGACAGATAGATACAAGAATATAGACATATACGAAGAACATAGATACAGGGATATAGACATATAGAGACATAGATACAGGATATAGACATAATAGAAGACATTATACAGGACATAAGCATATAGAAGACATGTAAGATACAGGAATAATAGACATATAGAAGACATATAGATACAGGTGACATATAGAACATATAGAAGACGTAGATACAGGAGATTATAACATAAGAAGACATAAGATACAGGTGATATAGACAATAGAACATAGATCACAGGTGATATAGACATATAGAAGACATTGATACAGGAGATATAGACATATAGAAGACATAGATACAGGACATATAGACATATAGAAGACATAGATAGGGGAGACTTATTCATTCATTGACTGTTAATTCCATATTACTACTCCAAACTGAAAGACGATTCTTCCTTTGCAAGTTGTTTTTCTTTTTTTCTCTAGGACCTGGACAATGTTAGCGGTAAATGAACCCCCGCCCGCCCACCCTCCATCTCTCTTCCACTGTAATGAAGCATGGATAGGGGGATGGGGAGAGGAAAGAGAGGAGAGAAGATGGAGGGGAGGAGGTGGCCGGAACGTTTGCTCCCGTCTCGACCACGGGTATTCTTGGGTTGATAATACAGATGTCGATGTTATTGCTTGAGAATACGCGTAGCTGAGTGGAAGCCATTTTCCTCAACCAACCTTTCCTTCTGGAGTCATATAGACATACAGGAGCAACATCCTCCTCCAAAGATCAATCTTCACTTTTGTACTATCAWTTGTTTTAAATGTTCTACATTATATGMACCCTCAGTGTTGATCCAWGCAGGCTCAACGCTGCCCAAKACTCTCTCTCTCTGAGCTGTGTTGTGACCGGTACCTTYAGCCCCAACCAGACATCCTCTTCAGAAGGTAAGCGCCTCCCAGCCATATATCACATCCCTTTTTTGCTCTGATTATTCCTCCGCTTGACAGATGCCCTTATCAGAGGCAGTGCGTGGTGYATGGGGAATCCAATAAGAGTTTGTGAGGAAGTGGGCCTGGGCGACACCACACCACACATCAGAGGTCCAGCAGCAGCTCCTGTGYCTCGTGGCGAATAAGGTCACAGCCAAAGAGCAAATRCAATATCCAGACMGGCAGSTAGGAGCATGYACTGAATGCAMTAGAGCACAAAGATAAATCTCAGCCTGGARGCTGTTTTCCAGGCTGGCTGGAGGTGGTACAGGGACAGTCAGACGGGCAGGTTGAGGCAGGGCAACAGGGAAGGACAGTCTAGGCTGAATGGTGTGGGAGATTTAACAAGCATTCCAACCAAAGATGTMTGTGTGAACTGGTCTATTTGTGATACAGTGATCTTGGTTAAACTACCTTTTTGTAACACACATCCAAATGTAGACATTTGACAAAACAGTATCAGTGCCTTGCAAAGGTATTAGATTTTTTTCACATTTTGTTGGGTTACAAAGTGGGATTAAAATGGATTAAATTGTCATTTTTTTGTCAACAATCTACACAAAATATTCTGTAATGTCAAAGTGGAAGAACATTTATTTTTTTATACAAAACATTATAACTAAAGTATAGTTGTTGCGTAAGTTTTCAGCCCATTTGTTTAGGAAAGCCTTAGTTAAATCACATAAAAAAAGTTACATGGACTCACTCTGTGTGAAATAATAGGGGTTGACATGATTTTTAAATGACTGACCTTTCCTCTGTCCCCCATACTGTACATACATCATCTGGAAGGTCCCTCAGTCAAGTATTGAATTTCAACCACAGATTCAACTACAAAGACCAGGGAGCTTTTCACATTTTTATAAAAAACAAATTAGACATTGAATGTCTCTTTAAGTTTGGTAAAGTTAATAATTATGCTCTGGATGATGTATTAAACCACCCAGACACCTCAAAGAACTAGTCATCCTTCTGAACTGAGCTGCAGGATGTTGATCAGGGATGTTACCATGAGGCCATTGGGGATTTTAAAACAGCTACAGAGTTCAATGGCTGTAATGGGAGAGAACTGAGGATGGATCAACAACATTGTAGTGACTCCACAATAATGGCCTAAATGACAGAATAAAAAGAAAAACACAAATATACAATATATTCCAAAATGTGCATCTTGTATGAAACAAGGCACAAAAGTAATACTGCAACAAAAAACACAGCAAAGAAATACACTTTTTGGCCTTAATGCAAAGCCCTATGTTTGGGGCAAATCCAACACAACACATCACTAAGTAACTGCCTCCTTATTTTCAAGCATGGTACTGGGGAGTTTTTAAGGATAAAAATAAGTGGGATAGGGCTAAACACAGGCAAAATCCTAGAGCAAAATCCGCTTCAGGAATTCACTTTTCAGCAGGGCAATAACCTAGAACATAAGGCCAAATCTACACTGGAGTTGCTTGCCAAGAAGACAGTGAATGTTTTTAAGTGGCCAAGTTACAGTTTTGACTTAAATCTGCTTGAAATACTATGGCAAGACTTGAAAATTGTTGTCAAGCTATGATCCCCAACATCTTGACAGAGCTTGAAGAATGTTAAATAGAATAATAGGCAAATATTGCACAATCCAGATGTACAAAACTCTTAGAGACTTACCCAAGAAGACTCACAGCTGTTATTGCTGCCAAAGGTGTTTCTAACATGTATGACATCAGGGAGTTGAATACTTATGTAACGACTATATTTAATTTATAACATTTGTATTCATCTTACATTGTTTATACATTTTTTCAATCTTCCACTTTGACATTAGAGTTTCTGTAGATTGTTGACAAAAAAAATGACAATTAAATCAATTTTAATCCCACTTTGTTGCATAATAAAATGTGAAGAAATCGAAGGGGTCTGAAAACTTTTGCCAGGCACTGTACATGTACATTCATTTTCTGTTCCATTGTTTTATTAATACTTCCACTTGTTTTAACTGCACCTGTACGTGGACAAGCAGAAGAGAACTAGTGGGGTTGTGTAAGGTGGTCAAATTAATAACGTCCCACCGTGGTGGATTTTATTTTAGTGTTTTTTTAATAGGGTGTAATAAGATTATGTAAATCCCTTGATTTCACAGTGGGAGGAGTCTGGGTCTCATCCATGTAAAGGGTCTTTGACAGCGTCTCTGTACTAAACACTGGAGACACTCAGCCAAGAGGATTCTCCACAGCAGCCCCTCGAGACAGCACTGACACGAGCTCCTCTCTCTCAGGGTGGTGTGTGTGTGTGTGTGTGTGTGT
>NW_019943449.1:99540-143152 GCF_002910315.2 Salvelinus sp. IW2-2015 | reverse complement strand
GACGGTTTCCGGGTAGCCTTCCGCAAGCTTCCCATAATAAGTTGGGTGAATTTTGGCCCATTCCTCCTGACAGAACTAGTGTAACTGAGTCAGGTTTGTAGGCTTTCTTGCTCGCGGCACACTTTTTCAGTTCTGCCCACCAAATTTTCTATGTGATTGAGGTCAGGGCTTTGTGATGGCCACTCCAATACTTGACTTTGTTGTCCTTAAGCATTTTGCTATAACTTGGGGTCAATGTCCATTTGGAAGACCCATTTGCGACCAAGCCTTTTTATTTTTTTTATTTTTTTATTTCACCTTTATTTAACCAGATAGGCAAATTGAGAACACATTCTCATTTACAATTGCGACCTGGCCAAGATAAAGCAAAGCAGTTCGACACATACAACAACACATAGTTACACATGGAGTAAAACAAACATACAGTCAATAATACAGTGAAAAATAAGTCTATATACAATGTGAGCAAGTGAGGTGAGATAAGGGAGGTGAAGTCTTTCATCACATTCCCAGTGGGTCAGAAGTTTACATATACTCAATTAGCATTTGGTAGCATTGCCTTTAAATTGTTTAACTTGGGTCAAACGTTCCGGGTAGCCTTCGCAAGCTTCTAATAAGTTGGGTGAATTTTGGCCCATTCCTCCTGACAGAACTAGTGTAACTGAGTCAGGTTTGTAGGCTTTCTTGCTCGCGCACACTTTTTCAGTTCTGCCACAAATTTTCTATGTGATTGAGGTCAGGGCTTTTTGTGATGGCCACTCCAATACCTTGACTTTGTTGTCCTTAAGCCATTTTGCTATAACTTGGGGTCAATGTCCATTTGGAAGACCATTTGCGACCAAGCTTTTTATTTTTTTATTTTTTTATTTCACCTTTTTTAACCAGATAGGCAAATTGAGAACACATTCTCATTTACAATTGCGACCTGGCCAAGATAAAGCAAAGCAGTTCGACAATACAACAACACATAGTTACACATGGAGTAAAACAAACATACAGTCAATAATACAGTGAAAAATAAGTCTATATACAATGTGAGCAAGTGAGGTGAGATAAGGGAGGTGAAGGCAAACAAAATATATATATAAATAAAATAAAAATATAAAAAAGGCCATGGTGGCGAAGTAAATACAATATAGCAAGTAAAAAACACTGGAATGGTTGGTTTGCAGTGGAAGAAAGTGCAAAGTAGAGATAGAAATAATGGGGTGCAAAGGAGCAAAATAAATAAATAAATACAGTAGGTAAAAGGGTAGTTGTTTGGGCTATGTACAGGTGCAGTAATCTATGAGCTGCTCTGACAGCTGGTGCTTAAAGCTAGTGAGGGAGATAAGTGTTTCCAGTTTCAGAGATTTTTGTAGTTCGTTCAGTCATTGGCAGCAGAGAACTGGAAGGAGAGGCGGCCAAAGGAAGAATTGGTTTTGGGGGTGACCAGAGAGATATACCTGCTGGAGCGCGTGCTACAGGTAGGTGCTGCTATGGTGACCAGCGAGCTGAGATAAGGGGGGACTTTACCTAGCAGGGTTTTGTAGATGACCTGGAGCCAGTGGGTTTGGCGACGAGTATGAAGCGAGGGCCAGCCAACGAGAGTGTACAGGTCGCAGTGGTGGGTAGTATATGGGGCTTTGGTGACAAAACGGATGGCACTGTGATAGACTGCATCCAATTTATTGAGTAGGGTTTTGGAGGCTATTTGTAATGACATCACCGAAGTCGAGGATTGGTAAGGATGGTCAGTTTTACAAGGGTATGTTTGGCAGCATGAGTGAGAGGATGCTTTGTTGCGGAATAGGAAGCCAATTCTAGATTTAACTTTGGATTGGAGATGTTTGATGTGAGTCTGGAAGGAGAGTTTACAGTCTAACCAGACACCTAGGTATTTGTAGTTGTCCACATATTCTAAGTCAGAGCCGTCCAGAGTAGTGTATGTTGGACAGGCGGGCAGGTGCAGGCAGCGATCGGTTGAAGAGCATGCTTTTAGTTTTACTTGTATTTAAGAGCAATTGGAGGCCAGGAAGGAGAGTTGTATGGCATTGAAGCTCGCCTGGAGGGTTGTTAACACAGTGTCAAAAGAATGGAGAAGTATACAGAATGGTGTCGTCTGCGTAGAGGTGGATCAGAGACTCACCAGCAGCAAGAGCGACATCATTGATGTATACAGAGAAGAGAGTCGGTCCAAGAATTGAACCCTGTGGTACCCAATAGAGACTGCCAGAGGTCCGGACAACAGACCTCCGATTTGACACCCTGAACTCGATCAGAGAAGTAGTTGGTGAACCAGGCGAGGCAATCATTAGAGAAACCAAGGCTGTCGAGTCTGCCGATGAGGATGTGGTGATTGACAGAGTCAAAAGCCTTGGCCAGGTCAATGAATACGGCTGCACAGTATTGTTTCCTATCGATGGCGGTTAGGATATTCGTTTATGACCTTGAGCGTGGCTGAGGTGCACCCATGACCAGCTCTGAAACCAATTGCATAGCGGAGAGCTCTTGGACAGCTTTTCAGAACATCAGCTGACTGTATTTGGAGAAAGAGAATTGGGGAAGGCGTGGGCGAGTAGCAGAGGGGAGGGCAGTGCTGTTGACCGGGGTAGGGGTAGCCAGGTGGAAAGCATGGCCAGCCGTAGAAAAATGCTTATTGAAATTCTCAATTATAGTGGATTTGTCGGTGGTGACAGTGTTTCCTATCTTCAGTGCAGTTGGAAGCTGGGAGGAGGTGTTCTTATTCTCCATGGACTTTACAGTGTCCAGAACTTTTTTGAGTTTGTGTTGCAGGAAGCAATTTTCTGCTTGAAAAAGCTAGCCTTGGCTTTTCTAACTGCCTGTGTATATTGGTTTCTAGCTTCCTGAAAAGTTTGCATATCACGGGGCTGTTCGATGCTAATGCAGAACGCCATAGGATGTTTTTCTGTTGGTTAAGGGCAGTCAGGTCAGGAGAGAACCAAGGGCTGTATCTGTTCCTGGTTCTAAATTTCTTGAATGGGGCATGCTTATTCAGATGGTGAGGAAGGCATTTAAAAAAAATATCCAGGCAGCTTCTACTGACGGGATGAGATCAATATCCTTCCAGGATACCTGGCCAGGTCGATTAGAAAGGTCGATTAGAAAGGCTGCTTGCTGAAGTGTTTCAGGGAGCGTTTGACAGTGATGAGTGGAGGTCGTTTGACCGCTGACCCATTACGGATGCAGGCAATGAGGCAGTGATCGCTGAGATCTTGGTTGAAAACAGCAGAGGTGTATTTGGAGGGCAAGTTGGTTAGGATGATATCTATGAGGGTACCCGTGTTTATGGAATTGGGGTGTGTACCTGGTAGGTTCATTGATAATTTTGTGTGAGATTGAGGGCATCAAAGCTTAGATTGAAGGATGGCTGGGGTGTTAAGCATGTTCCAATTTAGGTCGCCTAGCAGCACGAGCTCTGAAGATAGATGGGGGGCAATCAGTTCACATATGGTGTCCAGAGCACAGCTGGGGGCAGAGGGTGGTCTATAGCAGGCGGCAACGGTGAGAGACTTGTTTTTAGAGAGGTGGATTTTTAAAAGTAGAAGTTCAAATTGTTTGGGAACAGACCTGGATAGTAAAACAGAACTCTGCAGGCAATCTTTGCAGTAGATTGCAAACACGCACCTTTGGCCGTTCTATCTTGTCTGAAAATCTTGTAGTTAGGGATGAAAATGTCAGAATTTTTGGTGGTCTTCCTAGCCAGGATTCAGACACGGCTAAAAATCTGGGTTGGCAGAGTGTGCTAAAGCAGTGAACAAAACAAACTTAGGGAGGAGGCTTCTAATGTTAACATGCATGAAACCAAGGCTATTACGGTTACAGAAGTCATCAAAAGAGAGCGCCTGGGAATAGGAGTGGAGCTAGGTACTGCAGGGCCTGGATTCACCTCTATCACCAGAGGAACAGAGGAGGAGTAGGATAAGGTACGGCTAAAAGCTATGAGAATTGGTCGTCTAGAACGTCTAGAACAGAGAGTAAAAGGAAGTTTCTGGGGCGATAAAATAGCTTCAAGGAATAATGTACAGACAAAGGTATGGTAGGATGTGAATACAGTGAGAGGTAAACCTAGGTATTGAGTGATGATGAGAGAGATATTGTCTCTAGAAACATCATTGAAACCAGGTGATGTCATCGCATATGTGGTGGGTGGAACTGAAAGGTTGGATATGGTATAGTGAGCAGGGCTAGAGGCTCTACAATGAAATAAGCCAATAAACACTAACCAGAACAGCAATGGACAAGGCATATTTACATTAACCTGTTTGGGCTGCAGGGGCAGTATTGAGTAGCTCTGATAAAAGGTGCCCATTTCAAACGGCCTCGTACTCAATTCTTGCTCGTACAATATGCATATTATTATCACTATTGGATAGAAAACACTCTCTAGTTTCTAAAACCGTTTGAATTATATCTGTGAGTAAAACAGAACTCATTTTGGCAGCAAACTTCCTGACCAGGAAGTGGAAGAAGTCTGAAAACGATGCTCTGTTGTAGGGCCTGCCTATAAATGGGCATGATACGTATTAGTATACATGCACGTCATACACCTTCAACTAGATGTCAAGAGGCAGTGAGAGAAAGAAATGGAGTGATTATCTTGGTCTGAGGTGGAATGAATCCTCTTGGAATGACGTATCACCCGTTTCCTGTTTTCTGGAAAGTGGGAGGATGGACCTGGAATTGCCTTCTGAAAAGCTGTCGTTATAGGCGACTACTAATCTCCGGCTTTGATTTTATTTGATACATGTGACAATATCATCGTAAAGTATGTTTTTTCAATATAGTTTTATTCGATTATAACGTTTGACCCAAGTTAAACAATTTAAAGGCAATGCTACCAAATGCTAATTGAGTATATGTAAACTTCTGACCCACTGGGAATGTGATGAAAGAAATAAAAGCTAAAATAAATAATTCTCTACTATTATTCTGATATTTCACATTCTTAAAAAGTGGTGATCCTAACTGGCCTAATACACAACATTTTTACTATGATTAAATATCAGGAATTGTGAAAAATGGAGTTTAAATGTATTTGGCTAAGGTGTATGTAAACTTCCGACTTCAACCCTATGTATTGGATAAAGGCAAAATCTAAAAAATGTTTGGTGCTTGGCTCATTGAATGTCATTAATGTAGGGCTCATAAAATGTATTTTAATATATGGCTCATCAGGATCAAGTAGCATCAGGTTTTAATTTATGCTGATCAAAGCTTTAATCAATTCCAGACATATTTATTTGCTTTATTATAACGACATAAGGCGAGACCCCGATGCAGACACAGGAGGCAGATGGTTTGAGCTCTGGTATTTATTATAATCCAAAAGGCAGGTCGGGGACAGGCAAGAGTTCATAGCCAGGGCAGAGTCCAAAACGGTACAGGGCGGCAGGCAGGCTCAAGGTTAGGAGCAGGTAGAGTGGTCAGGCAGGTGGGCTCAGAGTCAGGACAGGCAAGGGTCGAAACCAGGAGGATGAGAAAAAGAGAGACTGGGAAAAAAACAGGGGCTGAGAGAAAAATGCTGATTCACTTGGCAAACAAGACGAACTGGCACAGACAGACAGAAAACACAGGTAGCCAGGGAATAATGAGGAAGATGGGTGACACCTGGCGGGGGTGGAGACACACACAAGGACAGGTAAAACAGATCCGGGTGTGACACTTTATAATGCTTTTGAATGACACATCCAGTTTGGGCGTTGAAATATCGGGTTACCCAGGAGAAAAGTGATTTATTCTTGCGTTGGAACATTTGTAAAATACTGAAAAAATATTCAACCCTATTCTGCATCTAATTCTAGTCCAATATTACTCAAGGATGTCATTGAAATGATTAAGATAAGGACAATGAAACATATTTCATTTAACTGCAAGGAAGGAATGAAGCAACAATAGAGAGAAAGAGAAGGTAAACTAATAACACTGGGGTAAATACACTGCTCAAAAAAATTAAGGGAACACTAAAATAACACATCCTAGATCTGAATGAATGAAATATTCTTATTAAATACTTTTTTCTTTACATAGTTGAATGTGCTGACAACAAAATCACACAAAAATGATCAATGGAAATCAAATTTATCAACCCATGGAGGTCTGGATTTGGAAAACCACACTACAGGCTGATCCAACTTTGATGTAATGTCCTTAAAACAAGTCAAAATGAGGCTCAGTAGTGTGTGTGGCCTCCACGTGCCTGTATGACCTCCCTACAACGCCTGGGCATGCTCCTGATGAGGTGGCGGATGGTCTCCTGATGGATCTCCTCCCAGACCTGGACTAAAYCATCCGCCAACTCCTGGACAGTCTGTGGTGCAACGTGACGTTGGTGGATGGAGCGGGACATGATATCCCAGATGTGCTCAATTGGATTCAGGTCTGGGGAACGGGCGGGCCAGTCCATAGCATCAATGCCTTCCTCTTGCAGGAACTGCTGACACACTCCAGCCACATGAGGTCTAGCATTGTCTTGCATTAGGAGGAACCCAGGGCCAACCGCACCAGCATATGGTCTCACAAGGGGTCTGAGGATCTCATCTCGGTACCTAATGGCAGTCAGGCTACCTCTGGRGAGCACATGGAGGGCTGTGCGGCCCCCCAAAGAAATGCCACCCCACACCATGACTGACCCARCGCCAAACCGGTCATGCTGGAGGATGTTGCAGGCAGCAGAACGTTCTCCACGGCGTCTCCAGACTCTGTCAAGTCTGTCACATGTGCTCATGTGCTCAGTGTGAACCTGCTTTCATCTGTGAAGAGCACAGTGCGCCAGTGGCGAATTTGCCAATCTTGGTGTTCTCTGGCAAATGCCAAACGTCCTGCACGGTGTTGGGCTGTAAGCACAACCCCCACCTGTGGACGTCGGGCCCTCATACCACCCTCATGGAGTCTGTTTCTGACCGTTTGAGCAGACACATGCACATTTGTGGCCTGCTTGAGGTCATTTTGCAGGGCTCTGGCAGTGCTCCACATGCTCCTCCTTGCACAAAGGTGGAGGTAGCGGTCCTGCTGCTGGGTTGTTGCCCTCCTACGGCCTCCTCCACYTCTCCTGATGTACTGGCCTGTCTCCTGGTAGCGCCTCCATGCTCTGGACACTACGCTGACAGACACAGCAAACCTTCTTGCCACAGCTCGCATTGATGTGCCATCCTGGATGAGCTGCACTACCTGAGCCACTTGTGTGGGTTGTAGACTCCGTCTCATGCTACCACTAGAGTGAAAGCACCGCCAGCATTCAAAAGTGACCAAAACATCAGCCAGGAAGCATAGGAACTGAGAAGTGGTCTCTGGTCACCACCTGCAGAACCACTCCTTTATTGGGGGTGTCTTGCTAATTGCCTATACTTTCCACCTTTTGTCTATTTCATTTGCACAACAGCATGTGAAATTTATTGTCAATCAGTGTTGCTTCCTAAGTGGACAGTTTGATTTCACAGAAGTGTGATTGACTTGGAGTTACATTGTGTTGTTTAAGTGTTCCCTTTATTTTTTTGAGCAGTGTATTATGAAAGGTAGGCCTATATTTGCATCAGCCTAGCCTATTATATTTCAAGATTAAAATCCAATTTGCTAGCCTATACTTGTAACTTTGTAGGCCTCATGTGCTGCCCCAGAATCGCATAAAATACTGAGAAAATATTCAACTTTAGTGTAGGCTGAACCAGACTGCACAAATACAGTACTGTACTCCCTGTTCACCCATGGCTGCGTGGCCAAGCCTGCCTCCAACTCAATCATCAAGTTTGCAGACGACACAACAGTAGTAGGCTTGATTACCATCAATGACGATACAGCCTACAGGGAGGAGGTGAGGGCTCTGAGAGTGTCATGCCAGGAAAATAACCTCTCCCTCAAAGTCAACAAAACAAAGGAGATGATCGTGGACTTCAGGAAACAGCAGAGGGAGCTCCCCCCTATCCACATCGACGGGATCACAGTGGAGAAGGTGGAAAGCTTCAAGTTTCCTCGGCGTACACATCACGGACAAACTGAAATGGTCCACCCACACAGACAGTGTGGTGACGAAGGCGCAACAGTGCCTCTTCAACCTCAGGAGGCTGAAGAAATTTGGTTGGCACCGAAAACCCTCACAAACTTGTAAATAAGGATGAGAATTTGTATTTATTTAATACATTTTAGAATAAGGCTGTAACATAACAAAATGTGGAAAGAGTCAAGGGGTCTGAATACTTTCCGAATGCACTGTAAATACACTAGTGTTCTATAATTACACTATGAGTTTGTGTTTCTTACATCTGCAAACAGCTAGTTTGTATTCTCTTAGCAAGTTGGTACGAAATCTTGTTAGCAGCTAATGCTAATCACTAGTTAGTACATGTATTAGCTAGCCAGCTGAGTGAGAGCAAACATAATTAGCTATACAGCCTGATAATACCAGTGATGGTATAGACCTAAATCAGCATGTTGTTTGTGCAACAGTATCTTCTAAATCAAAGAGGAATACGCAAATGAATATGTTAGCTACATGAAGTAGCTAAGAGAAAACAAATGTAGCCAAAGATTATAGGGTTCCATAGGAAACACTCATGCACACTTTGGTTCCAACCCTGTCGTAATAACCTCTCTCTGGCATTTTCATTCATTGTCATGTCAAACACTGTATTCAAAGTGCCCACTATTATATAAGAATAATCATTCTATTTCCTGATTCCATCAGTTCACCCAAGTGTTTTGCTCTGAATCGCAATTGCAACATTTGGTTAAAAATAAGTCCTAGATTGTTTGCCCATATTGTGCAGCCATACGTGGCAGTGTGGAAATGATCTCAAATGACTGCAGGAAATGCAGAAATTTATGAAAAATGCTGACAATTATTTTTGGTTGAATTGAGCAGTATAAAACAATCAGAATGAATAAAGACCCATTGAAATAACTTAGAATGTATATGTATTGCCACCCTAGGGGCACACACAATTAAAAGCAAAGAAAAAAATTATAATATTCAAAAACATAAAATACCATCAAATACCATCCCAAAAAATGTTAAATACCTTGATGTGATATTTTGGCCATATCGCCCAGCCCTTATATGACCTGTTCCCTTCTGTTGTTCACTGTAGGGGTTAACCAAGCAGAACTTCCAGGTGTCTAGTCTCCGAAGTGGATGAGCAATCCAAATAGATTATTTTACTGAGGTTATTATCCTCAATGTGTCTCTGTCATGGCAACCGTTCCACTGCAGCGAGATAAGGGCAGATGCCACATTAGAATATTGTTTAGCAGGGGATTTATACAAAGCATGCTGCATGCCTCCCATTGTGTGTCCAATGTAAAAACCGAAATGGGCTATTTGTTGCGATTCAGAACTCATAACATTATTCATAACAATAGAATACTGTAGGCCTAAAGCGTGACTGGGGATTGGAATCAGTTTCCAACTATAGAAAAGCACATACACTGCTAATGCACAAAAAGCATTGTGTGCTTAGGACTTGGGAAGCGGCTTGTGGGAGGAAGCATGATCCTTTTTACACTGCTAGATACTGCATTAATTGTTGCCATTATTATCCCTATGTTATGGGGAGAACCAGAGCCATGTATTTAGAGTTGGGCCAATGAGGTTTCTGCATTATGATGCATTTACATGACACTTCAACATTCTATGACAGCCATGTTAGGCACTCCATTAACATGAAATAGCGAATGCTATGTAACTGAATGTCTAGAATTAGACTGACCAAGTGAATCCATGTGAAAGCTATGATCCCTTATTGATGTCACTTGTTAAATCCATTTGAAATCAGTGTCGATGAAGGGGAGGAGACAGGTTAAAGAAGGATTTCTAAGCCTTGAGACAATTGAGATATGGATTATGTCTGTGCCATTCAGAGGGTGAATTGGCAAGACAAGAAAATGTAAGTGCCTTTGAACGGGGTATGGTAGTAGATGCCAGGCGCACCGGTTTGTGTCAAGAACTAACGCTGCTGGGGTTTTCACGCTCAACATTCACCCAAAAGTCATCCAGCCTACTTGACAACTGTGGGAAGCATTGGAGTCAACGTGGTCCAGCATCCATGTGGAACGCTTTCGACACTTTGTAGAGTCCATGCCCCGACGAATTGAGTCTGTATTGAGGGCAAAAGAGGGGGGAGGGGAGTGCAACTTGTCGTGGCAGAATCAGATTTAGCTAAGTAACATAGATAGATAAGATGTTATTTTCATCATATGCTTGTGAGATACTTGTCATTAGAATCTTCTGAGCTAGGGATTGGTAACTTGGGGCCAGAGAGGGGAGAGGTCAGGCTTGTCTTCATAWGTCAATGTATCTGTTAAACCATGTGGTGCTAAGTAGAATATTAGAAGGGGAGGAGGACAGAGTGGAATGTTGGTTTCTTATGGGAACGTTGTTTGTAACTATTCCTTAAACCATGGGATGGAGTTATTAATTGGGAAACCAGTTAGTTATCTCATACAATGTCTGTACGCCAGTCACTCCCTACTTTTCTCATAGGGGGAAGGAGTTTGGCCTGTTTGGAACCATTGTATGTCCCCTCTGAGGTTGCCCTTATCTTGACCTAGTATTTGACCTAAGGGGCTCACTGTCTGATTTTGAGTTTGTCCAGGTTTGGGAGTATCTAGAAATGACAATTGATATATGCCATTGGATGAGGTAATGTTTTGGTAGACAGTGAAGTATCAAGCATGAGATTTAAACCTTGTCTTGGGAGATCAAACTGAACGATGATTTATAGCTGATGCTGTCTAGCGATAGGATACTCCTCTTTCAGGTAAAGGATTCTTTGTAAGTTGAGAGGGGTGTATCTTGGCTATAAATGAAACTAAGAATTGTTTTGTAAGCACTCTCAGAGAATTCATTTATAGACACTGAATTGATCTGAGAGTCATTAAAGGGCTTTGGTGAAGCTTGTATATATATATTAAAGATGGAATATATAATTTAACTCTGACTTGTGTGTGGTTGGCTCTCTCTCTCTCTTTATTGAGTAATACAGGAAATTACCACGACAAACTCAATAATAGGAAGGTGTTCCAAATGTTTGGTATATATCGTGCATATCGCTCTGGGGGGACACAGTCACTGCACTCAAGACAACGCTGCCATTTCTGGTTGTTTGCTATAGTACGGACACAGGGCAACAGGTTGCATAACGGTTAGAGGGACGAGCAAGCAACCGACCAATAAAGTGAGACTAATCTTAACAAATACGAATTAAAGTGAGAAGCATCATTACGTGAAAAGAGACCGTACACAACCAAATAATACAGCTTGGTAATAAGAAAAGAGAAGGTAATGAGTTGATAAGAGACATTGGAACAGTCTCAATGGCAATACACACTCAAACAGCCATGAAACAATGGCTCTGAAAACGTAATGTAGACTAAAGTGGTGCACATAACAAACTTCCAGACAGTCAACATAACTGTGATTGTATGGTCTCTAATGAGGGAGATATGAAAACTAGGCAATACAATAACCACTGTGGTTTTCTTTGATTAAAAAGAGCAGAACGAGATGAAAGAGACTGAGCAAAGAAAGAAAGGCATCTTGAAAATTAGAAAATTACCTTCATTATTCCTCCCCCCAAAATATTACCATGTTGTACTTAGAGAGATTCAACTGTGCATGTTATCATCTTACGCTGCTCAGATCAATGCACTCTAGGCTTGTTGGTTGACAACCATTCCCAAAGCTTTGGTTTTCTCACCACAAACACTTCTATAGGATCCTGGATCTGATATTGCTCATTAACATGGATAGCCTTGGTAACACGGGTAGCCTTCCATAGGTAAGGGAATAGCAGTTTACATTGAACGCTAATTAAGTCATACCATCAGAGCACACCATTTATTTCAGGTCTTTCTCCTCAATGTTGGTGTTAATGATTAGGGAGAGAAGATGGGATACCTAACAGGAGGATTGTCTGAATTGGTCACTGCATGGCAGGGGCAACTGGGGCCCACTTATGACAAATTATTATGGAAATGTATCATGGGGACCACATCATCAGGTGAACAAAGATGTAGGCTAAAGGCGTCTACTTTTGAAACAGTTCAGAACAGTTTGTGCATATATTGTTACAATATTTTGTGACGTTTTTGTGACGACGTTTCCAGCAACAACAGTCTGTTTGTGCACACAGAACAATTTCTCGAAGCAAGCCTGAAGTTGGTAGCCTGAAGTCAGTAGCCCCTTCTTCAGTGATTGGTCAACAGTAGGGATTCTTCAATTAAGTGTTTGTTGTCATTCAATGAGAGATGACTCGTTTTCATGCACATTTCTTCACTTGAGAAATACTGCACCAAACATCTTAGTTAGATGTGACATTGCGCGACTAAGATCTCCTATGCAAAAACATCAAAATTGATAACAGATTTCTTAAATTATCTTAGATTCATTCGGACTATTTTGAGGAAGTGTATACGGGCTACGGCATCTCAAGATTGACAAACAGTACTATTGATGCTTTTTTCTTGTTTATCAAATGAAGTTCTTTTAAGGGAGTATGCGGGCACACTCGTTTGGTTCGCCTAGCTGAATTCAGCTAGGTGCCACCCGGACCAAAGCATGCTGAAAATGACTACTTCTCACCCGTTTTTTTTAGCACTGTAGCTAGTCCATTCAGTCTATCCTAAAGCCTATTAGGCCACCGAGGTGTTGATGAGATCTGACGGCCACAATAATATTATTTTTGCCGTGGCATCTTCCACTTTCTATAGTCAGTTAACCTTTTCAGATTAAGCCACTCTGGAATCTTTCTAACCAAAGGGCAAGAGGTATAGTATCCAATTTCCATAAAAGGTTTTGAATGCTGGCTTGAAGGAAATGACTGTGCAGTTACTTACAGATTTAGACTGAATTAAATGCATACTTCCAAATGTGCACCTCAAAAAAGTAGGGTGGTAAGAACAACAATAGCAATAGATCTGTTTTATTGTCTTATTCCTTTGGATATAGGAGAGTAAAATCGTATTCCCATACAAAGGACAGCGCGTTTAAGACTTGACAGTCTCTGTCAGGCATCTACACACGCAGGGAAAGAAAAGCAATCAGCGGCAGTTACAGAAATGTTGAGGATCATGCAACGGCACCATGTTGGAAGGCCAATGCCCAGACATAACAATAGTTCTCATAAAAATAAAATGCATAATATTAAAGCGGATTGAAGGAGACAATTTGAATGACAACATTTTAAGCAATTACAGTACCAGTCAAAAGTTTGGACACACCTACTCATTCCAGAGTTTTTCTTTCTTTTTATTATTTTCTACATTGTAGAATAATAGTGAAGACATCAAAACTATGAAAAAACATATATGTAATCATATAAAAGTTAATTTGTGGAAATTATTTCCTTCTTAAATTTTTTAGCCAATCAGTTGTGTTGTGACAAGTTAGCCCTATTTGGTAAAAGACCAAGTCCATATCATGGCAAGAACAGCTCAAATAAGCAAAGAGAAAAGACTGTCCATCATTACTTCAAGACATGAAGGTCAGTCATTTCGGAAAATGTAAACAACTTTGAAAGTTTCATCAGGTGCAGTCGCAAAAACCATCAAGCGCTATGATGAAACTGGCTCTCATGAGGGCCGCCACAGGAAAGGAAGTCCCCAGAGTTTCCTCTGCTGCAGAAGATAAGTTACCAGCCTCAGAAATTACAGCCCAAATAAATGCTTCAGAGAGTTTATTATGGATCCCCATTAGCTGCTGCCAAATCAGCAGCTACTCTTCCTGGGATCCAGCAAAATTAAGGCAGTTTATACAATTTTAAAAACATTACAATACATTCACAGATTTCACAACACACTGTGTGCCCTCAGGCCCCTACTCCACCACTACCACATATCTACAGTACTAAATCCATGTGTATGTACAGTGCGTGTGTGTGTGTGTCTGTGCCAATGTTTGTGTTGCTTCACAGTCCCCGCTGTTCCATAGGTTTTTTTTAAAACAGTTTTTTAAATAACAGACACATCTCAACATCAACTGTTCAGAGGAGACTGCGTGAAATCAGGCCTTCATGGTCAAATTGCTGCAAAGAAAACACTACTAAAAGGACATCAATAATAAGAAGAGACTTGCTTGGGCCAAGAAACACGAGCAAACGGTGGAAATCTGTCTTTAGGTCTGATGAGTCCAAATTTGAGATTTTTGGTTCCAACCACCAAGTCTTTGTGAGACGCAGAGTAGGTGAACGGATGATCACCGCATGTGTGGTTCCCACCGTGAAGCATGGAGGAGGAGGTGTGAGGGTTTGGGGGTTCTTTGCTGTTGACACTGTCAGTGATTTATTTTGAATTCAAGGGACACTTAACCAGCATGGCTACCAATACGCAATCCCATCTGGTGTCACGCCCTGACCATAGAGAGCTTTTTATTCTCTATGTTGGTTAGGTCGGGGTGTGACTACGGTGGGTCATCTAGGTAATTATATTTTTATGTTGGCCTGGTATGGTCCCAATCAGAGGCAGCTGTTTATCATTGTCTCTGATGGGGGATCATATTTAGGCAGCCATTTCCCCTTTGTGCTTTGTGGGATCTTGTTTTTGTGTAGTGCCTGTGAGCACTGCATTCTCTTTACGTTTCGTTTGTTCGTTTATTGTTATGTTTTGCTTTGAGTTTCACATAGTAATAAAATATGTGGAACTCAGATCACGCTGCGCTTTGGTCCAGTTATTATGACGATCGTGACATCTGGTTTGCGCTTAGTGGGACTATCATTTATTTTTCAACAAGACAATCTGTGCATTCTGTTAACCCAACAATGTATTATTATAGGGAAAGACAAAGATGTAGCAGTGCTGGAATCTGTGATCTTACGTAGGGCCTATGCATGGTTTAACAAACAGCGCCTTGAGCAACATAAGGGGGGCGATCAAGAAATGAACGGACCCAGTCAACACACTTTTCATGGTAATTTGTAAACACTGCTGTGGATATCAGAGCCACAGAGGAGTCGTAGCAGTCTCAGTGCACAGGATCCAGCCTCCTAGTTTCGTTATTTACGAGTGGGCTAGGAGCAAGTCGGCCTTGTTTAACAGCCATAGGCACGTGTTCGCCTTGCTTACACGGCCAATAGAAAGAGTAGGGAAATCATTCCCAGCCCTCTCACACAAAGCCCAGCCTAGTATTTGGCAGGTTAGGATCCTGGCAGAATTCGAGAAAGTTACATTTCACCCACAAAAAATTAGGAAATATAAATTAATTCAGTACCTGTTAACTTCTTGCAACTATAGGGGGTGCTGTTCCGCATTAGCATATTTGTGTCTCCAAATTAAACTGCCTCGTGCTAAATTCTTGATCGTACAATATGCATATTATTGTTATTATTGGATAGGGAAAACACCTTCTAGTTTCTATAGAAGTTGGAATTTTGTCTCTGAGTGGTACAGAACAATTTCTACAGCACTTTTCATGACAGGGTTCAGATTTCAGAAATTTTTACCTCTGATCTGGGGTCTGTTTATAAGGCGACAGTGAATGCTATGAAGAAACCGACACTGCCTACGTCTTCCTCTGGGTGTCTGTACGTCATCACGTTTTCAATGAAATCGATGGGACGTTCACAGCCATTACAAAAGACCAAAATGTACAGAGACCCCCTTTCTCAACGTGCGCCTGAAGCGTCAAGGCCATCGGACCTGCCTCGTCCCAAATCGTTTTCTAACCAGCAATATTTCTCCGGTCATGTTTTCAGTCGTTATAGTTGTTTTAAAAACATCATAATGTAGTTAATTTGAACCGTTTTATATCAATTTATATCGGTTAGTGCGATTTTGAGGAATTTCTTTGTTGTGCGCTCTGAAAGTTTGGACACGTTTTAGGGTGTCGGTCGTTGGTGGTGGACATTTCGAAGGACAGAGGACATCTATCGACCAAAAGACGTTTATAACATAGAAAGGATACATTGCCCAAGAATCTGATGGAAGAACAGCTCAAAGTAAGCAATATTTAATATGATAAATCGTGTTTCTGTCGAAATATTTTAAACGCATATTTCGCCATTTTGTTTGGTATGCTTCACTTGGCCAACCCTGTATGAAAAGTAAGGATAATTTTAAAAATTGTAAATCAGCGGTTGCATTAAGAAACTAATTTGTCTTTCGATTTGCTGTCAACCCTGTATTTTTAGTCAGTATATGATAGCTTTCAATTAAAAATAGATCACTCTGATAGATGACGTCAGACATATGGAGGCTTGATTCCTAGTATTTTATTTGTGTAACCACGGTTTTGTATGGCTAAATATGCACCTTTTCGAACAAACTGTTATATGTATATTGTAAAATGATGTTACAGGAGTTGTCATCGGAAGAATTCTGAGAAGGTTAGTGAAAAAAATTAAATATTTTGGCGGTGATTACGTTATAGCGCTCTTTGGCTGGAATCGATTCTCTGGTAACATTTGCACATGTGGTATGCTAACTTATCGATTTATTGTGTTTCGCTGAAAAACGCTTTAGAAAATCTGAAATATGTCTAAAATCACAAGAACTGGGTCTTTCCATTGCTATGCTTTGTCTATTTTTATGAAATGTTTTTATGATGAGTAAATTGGTCATACACGTTTGCTCTATCTAGTAATTCTAGTCGATTGTTGATGGTGGGTGCAATTGTAAACTGTGATTTCTACCTGAAATATGCACTTTTTTTAAACAAAAACTATTCCTATACCATGAATATGTTATCAGACTGTCATCTGAAGAGGTTTTTTCTTGGTTAGTGGATATCAATATCTTAGTTGAGCCGAATTGGTGATAGCACCTGAAGGAGTAAGAAACTGATGGAGTTAGAATAGTGGTGTATTTTGCTAACGTGTTTAGCTAATAGATTTACATATTTTGTCTTCCCTGTAAAACATTTTAAAAATCTGAAATGGTGGCTTTATTCACAAGATCTGTATCTTTCATCTGGTGTCTTGGACTTGTGATTTAATGATATTTAGATGCTACTATCTACTTTTGAAGCTATGCTAGCTATGCTAATTAGTGTGTGGGGGGGGTGGGGGGTGCTCCCGGACCCGGGGTAGAGGCTCGTGAAAGGTTAAAGAATAAAAGCAAACTGGTGACAAGGCTAAATCAAGCCTGTGTGAAATTCTTTCCCTAAAATATGTCCAAGCATCTGCTGTAAATGTTACATATTAATTATCAACATAATTATCGAAACACAGCTATCGAAACACACAACAATAGCCTGATTGATGACTATATTGAATAAAAACTATGGAAGTACTGTGAGTGCCCTGAGAGTGCCTGGCTGTGTTATCTACAGTAACCAGATTTGTAACTCACCACCTGGATTCGGTCTTACTGTATATAGCAACATTTTAAGTTCTGTTTTTTACATTGGATAAAAGTAGAGACTCGGAGCTACAAAATGGTTTATCATACACTGCATTTGAGGAAACAATGGGAAAGTAATTCTGCTTTGAAAGTTAATCAACTGAGAAAACCATCTTTCAATGTTTTGGTACAACTATTGGAGAGCCCTTCTTTGTCTACACCCATTCAACATTGTTCACACCCTCTTAAGCCTTAGCCCCACCCATCTCTTTAAGGGTTGATTCAACCATTCTGTACTAACTTGCCAGCTACTTTCAGACATCTAAGAGAGAGAGAGAGAACAGTTTGCCCTATCGCTCTGTGGTTTCGCGTTTAGAGGCAACACTGGATGCTATGGCCAATAAGTATGGTTGTTCAGAAAGCTCTGACCTCACAACTACAGTCAAGCACCCAAGTTAACTGGCTAGCATTGGCTAGCTACTTCCAGACACATAATGAGAGAACACCCCACTCTGACCATTTTACTCGCCCTAGCAGAGCTGGTTAGGCTTTTTTCATGTTATCCAGAGCATTGGTGACTGTACCTGCGCTGCTGGCAACAATTGAATTAGGCTTTGTTCCCGACGTTTACTGACACCGGACATATTCAACGTATCTAGATAGCTAGCTAGCTATGTAAACAATGAATCCCAACGCATAAAGTAACATTAGTTAGCGAGCCAGCTAGCTAACAGTACACTTTAACTTGAAATTAAATTACTTTGTCAAAATTAGAGTGGAGTGTTTTGCTAAGACATGTAGCTATCTAGCTAAACAATGGACCATAATCACATTATCTGCAGGTACCTGCATGAATCTGCAGGTAGCTAACCAACCAGGTTATATGGCTATAACTAGTCAAGCAAATGTGTTTGAGATACGAAGAATAAGATCATACACATAACGTTAGCTAGCATCCCAGCCAGCTAACATTAGCTAGCTAACAGTACACTTGAAATTAAACCACTTTCTGTCAAAATTAGAAACATATAATATCTGAAAATCTTACCAGTATACATCGTGGTTAGACACGTCTCCTGTCTGATGCCATGCATGGTTGCCTTAGTTTGACAATGTAATCCAGACCGGTGTTTTCTCCATCTCCTTAGCTATCGTACTGGAATTCCACTGATTTCCAAACTCATTCCTTCAGAAAGTGGAGAGCATACACATAACGTTAGCTAGTGAGCCAGCCAGCTAACATTAACTAGCAAACAGTACTCCATAAGTACTTGGAATTCATTATGCCATCAATCTTAACCAGTGTCCCTGGACCTCTGGAATTAAAACAGCCCCAAAACATCACCGACCCACCACCATATTTCACCGTGCGTATGAGGTGCCTCTCCTTGTATGCATCTGTTTCGACGCCAAACATGCCGAATCTGGCAAAAACGTTCAATTTTGGTTTCATCTGACCAGAGCACCTTCTTCCAGTCATAATTTAAATGACGTTTGGCAAACTCCAAGTGCTTGCGTCTGTGTCTTGGGGTCAGAAAGGGCTTTCTTCTGGCAACCCTTCCAAAGAGCCTGTGGTTATGGAGGTGGCATCTGATGGTGCTTTTTGAAACCTGGTGACCCCAAGACGCCACCAAGGCCTGCAATTCTTTCATAGTGATTCTTGGGGATTTTGTTGCTTCTCTCACCATCCTCCTCCCTATCCTGGGGGGGAAATGCATTTGCGGTTCCATATCTTTAGATTTTTTTTAGAATTGCCCTGACAGTGCTCAGTGGTATATTGAATCGTTTGTGGATCTTCTTGTAGCCAGTACCAGATTTATGAAGGTCTACGACCATCTGTCTCTTTTGAACTGCCAGTTCTTTTGTTTTCTTCATGGTGTTGGATGACAAAGGGATATTGCATGTGTGTTACCTCATTTTTATACCCTCGTGAAACAGGAAGTGATGTAAAGGCTCAATAAAGTTCCTTAAGACTTAGATAAACTTAAAGTGGAATGTAATTCCTGGTTTAATTTTGGGAGATGTTATTTACAATAATCTTTAAGGGTTGTGAAATTGTGAAACCTTGATTTGGAGGAAAATGATTTTTAATTAAATCAATGATTTTGTTGGGTTCCATTGAAAGTATTTGAAAGTATTTCTCAAGTTGGTATTTTGAGTTTCTCTCTGTACTTATATTGTTTATATTTTTTTAAGTATTGTTTGTGCATTGCCAGGGAACTCCCTGCTATATGTTGCTCTGGTTGTCTTCGTCAGTAAATATTTTTAATAGATGCTCAAAACCTATAGAATTATATTTATAGTCAGCTTACACCAATACCTGTTGTTCAAGGCTTAAACTCCACACTTTCAACATGCAGAGAAAGGAATCCAAAAATCTACCTCTAAACTTTGTTTCAACAAGTCAACATATGTTTCTATTTACTCTTCAGATACCCTAAATTGTAAACAAACTATACTATTACTTACGGAAAGCAGTATGTTCAATAGGAAACCGATTTTAGCGGGTGCCTAATGTCTTCATGCTCGAAAACACAAATTTCCAAGACTGTGTCCTTCTGCTAAAACTGATATTTCTTATTCGTTTTTGAAGTTACAAGCCTGAAACCTTGAACACAGACTGCTGACACCCTGCGGAAGCCATAGGAATTGCATCCAGTGAGCTGGATGACCTTTCTCTTGCCTTTCTAAGAGAATGGTCTCTCTCAAAAAAATCTGGTTGGTTTTTCTTTGGATTTTCTCCTATCATATCTATTGTGTTATATTCTCCTATATTATTTTAACATTTCTACAAACTACAAAGTATTTTCTTTCCAATGGTACAAATGATATGCAGATCCTGGCTTCAGGGCCTGAGCTACATGCAGTTAACTTTGGGCACGTCATTCAGACAGGAAGTGGAGAAAAAAGGGGCCTAGCCCTAAGAAGTTTTAATGCAGCTGGTGGCCACACCAGATACTGACTGTTAGTTTTGATTTTGACTCCCCTTTTGTTCATGGACACATTATTCAATTTCTGTTAGTCACATGTCTGTGGAACTTGTTCAGTTCATGTCTTAGTTGTTGAATCTTGTTATGTTCATAGAAATATTTACACATGTTAAGTTTGCTGAAAATAAACGCAGTTGACAGTGAGAGAACGTTTCTTTTTTTGATGTGTTTATTACAGACTACTATTGGAAGCACAGCTGCGAGCTTCCGAGTGATACAAGCCTACCAGACAAGCTAAATTACTTCTATGCTAGCTTCGAGGCAAGTAACACTGAAACATGTATGAGAGCATCAGCTGTTCCGGACGACTGTGTGATCACGCTCTCCATAGCCGATGATAGTAAGACCTTTAAACAGGTCAACATTCAAAAGGCCGCAGGGCCAAACAGATTACCAAGATGTGTACTCAGAGCATGCACTGACCAACTAGCAAGTGTTTTCACTGACATTTTCAAACTGTCCCTGACTGAGTCAAGCAGACCACCATAGTCCCTATGTCCAAGAACACTAAGGTAACCTGCCTAAATGACTACCGACCTGTACCACTCACACCTGTAGCCATGAAYTGCTTTGAAAGGCTGGTCATGGATCACATCAACACCATTATCCCAGAAAACCTAGGCCCACTCAAATTTACATACCGCCTCAGCACATCCACAGATGATGCAATCTCTTTGTCACTCAACACTGCCCTTTCCCACCTGGACAAAAGGAACACCTATGTGAGAATGCTAATCATTGACTACAGCTCAGCGTTCAACACCATATTGCCCTCAAAGCTCATCATTAAACTGAGGACCCTGGGACTAAACACCACCCTCTGCACCCGGATCCTGGACTTCCTGACGGACCTAAGGGTAGTTAACAACACATCTGACAAGCTGATGTAAAACACCTGGCCCCTCAGGGGAGCGTGCTCAGTATCATCCTGTACTCCCTGTTTACACATGACTGCGAGGTCAGGCACAACTCCAACACCATCATTAAGTTGGCCGATGACCCAACAGTTGTAGGCCTGATCACCGACAACGATGAGACAGCCTATAGGGAGGAGGCCAGAGACTTGGCCGTGTGGTGCCAGGACAACAACCTCTCCCTCAACGTGATCAAGACAAAGGAGATGATTGTGGACTACAGGAAAAGGAGGACCGAGCACGGCCGCATTCTCATCGACGGGGCTTTAGTGGAGGAGGTTGAGAGCTTCAAGTTCCTTGGTGTCTACATCACCAACAAACTATTATGGTCCAAACATACCAAGACAGTCGTGCAGAGGGCACAACAAAGCCTATTCCCCCTCAGGAGACTGAAAAGATTTGGCGTGGGTCCTCAGATCCTCAAAAAGTTCTACAGCTGCATGGAAATTGTTCAGCCTCCGACCACAAGGCACTACAGAGGGTAGTGTGAATGGCCCAATACACCAAGCTTCCTGCCATCCAGGACCTCTATATCAGGCAGTGTCAGAGGAAGGCCCTAAAAATTGTCAAAGACTCCAGCCCCCCTAGTCATAGACTGTTACCTCTGCCACCACATGGGCCTATTGGTTAGAGCATTGTGCCATTAATCGAAAGATTGCTAGATCAAATCCCCGAGCTGACAAGGTAAAACTTAATCGCCTCCCTGTTGTGTAGGATCCCTATTCTCTTTGAAATGTTTGGCTGCGGTTCTAAGAACTTTCTCTCTGTCCTGGTTCCTTAGGAACTGGACGAGGAAGGGTTGGGGGTTCTGATCAGAGAATGGGCGAGGGGCGAGTGAACTGTGTGCCCATTCTATTACCAGGGGTTTAGCTAAATGTACTTTCCCAGTAGGGAGGGGATAATGGCAGCAAATAAATCAATAGGGTCCGTCCCCTCACAGCCCTCGGGGAGGCCGATAATTCTAATGTTGCTTCGCCTACTGTAGTTTTCCAAATGGTCGACCTTATTCATCAGGTATTCGTTGTTTTTGTGCAGTTTCTGTAATTCCATCCCAATTGCCTCTAGCTTGTCCTCAGCAGTGCTGATGTGCTATTCAGCTTATTCAATTTGTGATCTTAGCATGTTGATAGTCGTTGTCAAACCTGAGATGGAGTTTTTGATTTCAGCCAGCTGTGCTGAGATGGAGCTGCTGATCTCAGACTTTTTCAAGTTAAATTGTGTTGAGGGGGTCATTGCCTTATTTGATCACTTTGAGGATGTGAGCTAGCCTAGCTTCTTCCTGAGGTGTCATGAACATATATTCCAAGCTTTGTCTTGGCTAGGTTACTAGTTAGCTAAGCTAACTGCAGTCTAACTAAGTGGAGCATTGCATCATGGGAGATTAAATGCACCCTGGAAGTTGTAGTGTACTGTAGACAAGGGCAATGCAGAGCGTTAAAAATGGACAAAAATACAGAAATCGTGAAATAGGCTATGACTAACAAAAACGATAAAACATCAACATGTGTATCAAATCTTACAGTAGTGCATATATACTAACTACAAACTCACGGATGTTTATGTACTCTTATTTAGACAAGGCAACATGTATCTCGCCACCGAGTCTAAAAAATTACATCTGTATATGACTGGTCTCTCTTTTCCCCATGATTTTCCGTATCTACCGCATCACAATGCTGTTCATGAACAAAAAATTTTAAAAGGTAATTTAGGTTTGGTTTGCTGTTGCTTGACATAATTGCTTCTTTATACTTTACTAACAATTACTCACAATATTAAATCCAATCTAATTCCTCGTGACTCCTCCTCCCTTTCGTCCATTCTATAAATATTTTTCAGAATAAGATGACATAAAATGCAAATCTATTTCAGAATAAGATGAAATAAAATGTCTCACGAGATGAAAACCCCCCCAAGGAGTATTTGGCCGTTCCGATTCTAACTTGTTACCTTTTACACTCCATTGTCTCTGATTCTCGGGTATTGTTACTGGTTTCGATGCTGCCCCTGTTACCTTGCTGAATGTAACACTTTTCCCTGTTGTAAATGTAGCATATTTCTCATCGTAAGGAATCAGCGATATTTGATCCCAGGTATCTATTAAAAAGTTGTGTGAGACATGGCCTCCTACGTCTCCCTTCGCATAGAAACTGTCATCTCTATGAACCACTATCGATCGAACTGAGGCCATACACTGCTATTTAAAAGTTTCCTGCCCCGCTGCCGTCAAGAGGGTTTGTTGCTGTTGTTTTGACAAAGATTCAAATGCTTGCATCCCCTCTGAATGCAGCGGGTGCAGTAGTCTCCATTATCATTCTCCACTCATCTAAAACAGGGATCTGTCGCCCTACGCGTTGATGTTTTTTCGCTACTTTTTCTTCTCTGTTCCTTTGTCCTACCTTGACCAATCAAACCCCTGTTATTTGGACTTTCACTGTGCCTGTATTAACCCCTCGCACGACTGCGAAGTGAGCGGAGTTAGATTCCACTCTCAAAGCATCCTGCTCTATTTCATCAACTACCCCCTCAATTGCTGTTTTGATAACAGGTTTCAAACCTACCATCAAAGCAGACGTACAAATGATATCAATGTACTCACATACCTAGTCTTTTTGCAGCTGAGTACATCTACTAATTTTGGGTTTATCGGTTTGTCTTTTTTGTTGATAGAATGCTGATGTCAAAACGCTGGTGTATTGAGCCAAGTCACAATTGCATCCCTGAATTCTCTATTAGATTGGAATTTTTCATCAGCAGGGAAATGCTTAACAATTTTATCCAGTTTGCAAAAAAAAATCCATATTCGAGATGATTTGGTAGAATGCTCGTGCGCCTCTTTCAGCGCCTCAATAGCTTTTCAAAACTTTTCTTCCTCTAATCCCGCTTTACATGGAGAATCGGGGGCCGCCGGTCGCCATTTCAATAGTTATTATTCCGAAGCCTCTCCCGACGGTGTTCAGGGTGTTTAGGTCTCCTCACTCCCGGCTCTATACATGCCTTCTATTAGCTATTTTCCAAGGTGGCGATGCCCACTTACTAAACCAATACCAATACTAAAGCATCTGCACATTTATTATTGGAGAATACGGGTGACCTAATGTCTTATTCCAGTGTTACGCCTCAAATATCACTATTGTTGACAACACACATTACCAAAAGTATTCACAGTTGTCTGGCTTTTTTCAGGGTTCCCCACGCCATTAAGGCATAAACCAACCTCTCTCCTTATTGCTACTGCTAATACACTCGAATCATGTTCAAACAATTTTTGAATATCTTTTTTTTTCTGGATGAGGAGAAACTCATCCAGAACTTATAGGCAACCTTTTATCACTATCCACATACACTCTGCTGCCTCACTGCCACTGTGGCTGGGACTTTCGTCCCTCTTACAGATCTCGCAGGGTAATACTCCCACTAGGGACCTATCCTATACGGAACCTACCCTATTCTGTAATGTCACTCATGGATTTCGCAGAGGAAAACCTCCACTCGGGACCTATCCTTAAAGGAACCTACCCTATACCTTATATTTACAACCAGTCGTTATACAATGGGCCAACTGAATTGTTCAGCCTACGATTCTCATCTCCCCAAGATGTCAGAATGAGTGATAACAGGTGTAGGAACTGTGCCTACCTTGTTTTTGGTGCCGGCTCCTGTTTCATTGATTCAGAATACCTAGTTCGACTGTAAATCGTGGTGAACCCTGCTCGCAGCGCCAACTGTTAGGTTCTAAAGGAACCAAGTAAAAACTCACGGATGATTATTAACGCTCAAACCAAGTTTATTCACCCAAAGGGTCAGACAGCTGAACAGACAAATACATGTTTCCACCAGCACAAGTATATATACCACAATTTGGGTGCAGTCTCCTCCGTCCCTCTAAACATTACATCTTTATTGCTAGGCAGGAAGTTAAGTGAGGCAGATAATAAACTGTTCCTTCTTGTCACACCCTGGCCTTAGTAATCTTTGTTTTCTTTATTATTTTAGTTAGGTCAGGGTGTGACATGGGGAATGTATGTGTTTTTGTATTGTGTAGGGTGGTTGTATGGTTTAGGGGGTTAAATAGAGTAGATGGGTTTGTGTTTAATATAGGTGTCTAGCTGTGTCTATGGTTGCCTGAATGGTTCTCAATCAGAGACAGATGTCATTAATTGTCTCTGATTGGGAGCCATATTTAAGGCAGCCATAGGCACTAGGTTAATGTGGGTAATTGTCTATGTTGTACGTTTGTAGCCTGTGTGTGCACTTACGTTATTAGCTTCACGATTCGTTTGTTGTTTTGTTTCAGTTTGTTATAGTGTTTGTTGCATGTTTTTTCCCTTTCTCTACAATAAAAGAGAATGTATTTTGCACACGCTGCGCCTTGGTCCACTTTCTCTCAGCAAGACGATCGTGACACTTCTCCCTTAATGTGACCTGACCTGACTTCCGCCCCATTCCTCACTAATCCACAGCTCTCCACCCTTATCAGTGACTGCAACCATGCCTTTCCTTTACTCTGTACGTTCCAAGCCTTTGGCTCATATCCAACCTTAATTGACCCCACCATATACATTCCTCCTACAGAAAGCCATTAACTGCTGGTGTAGAAACCAGACTGTGACATCCCTCATTTCCATAGGATACCTGATGACCAATATTTCAAGTTTAGAAGTCAGAATACTTCACTAGTTATAAAGTGGTGAAATTGTCCATTAACTGCTTAGTATCAAAGAAGCAAAGCTTTGAGACTAACCTGGACTGGCGCTTATCTTTGTGTAGTTTATTGCGTAGGCAATGTGGAAGCAGAGATTCTATTGCTTTTGAAGGCCAACATTTTGAAAGGAGTTATATGAAATAACTTGATTATCAGTCCTGGAGCCAATCTCTCCCTGGATGTGCTGTCGCAGTCAAACATTCCACATAACAAGGCTTTCCCCTGAGTTAGGTAGGTGACATTTCTGGGTGTAGGCCTAAATGGTCTGTCACCATATTGCCACCTCAGCATCTATGTTCCCCTCCATCTTTCCACCAGTATCTTTCCCTCCTCCCTGCACCAGTATCTTCGCTTCCTCTTCCCCAAATTTGTCCACATGATCCATCCTTATCCACCAGTCTCTGTCTCCTTTTCCCTCCATCAGTAAGGTAACCGAAATCATCTTGTCTCCAGGTACAGTGGAGGATGCTAATGGCAGTAGGAGCAGTTTCTCCAGAGCCAGCAGCAAACAGCAGGTCTGCTAAGCTGTCCTGAGAACAGAGGGACTGTTTATCTGGGGAGGCAGGCTTCCCTCCATCATCCTGCCATTAAAGACCGCTGCATAGTGCTTCATGCTACACAGCGAGATAAGGCCTCCAGGCAGGTCCTTTCTGCAAGGCCTCACTCACTACAATGGAGAGGAGACTAACACACCTGACAGTTTTGACCCAGTTGAACACTTTCCCAATCCCATCTATTGCAAAGTTTAGCATAATTATTTTTTCTTTTAACCAGTCTGATTAAAGTCACTATCTGGAATGTCTTCTATGGCTTTTCAGGGAACTGTCCAGTCTTTCGCACCACAAAAAAAAAGTCAAAAAAGTCCAATATTTATTTGATTTCAAGATCGATGTTGTAAAGGCAGTTTTTCACAGTATCTAAACCCAAATAAAACTGTTGCTCTATATTTTATAGCTCTAAATGGACTTACTGTGTACACCAATTCCATTTACCTCAAACACCTGGCAACATACCACTTGATATCAGTTGCTATGCAACATGAAGACTGAATTCTTTTCTCCCTGGCCTTGTCAACTTCTGTTGCTCTGCTAATGAATGTCCATTGTGTCTTCAGAGGGCCTTGTGGGAAATCGGTATTGTCAGTGAGTTTTGGAGTGGGAATCAGTTACATGTTTGTCCAACCATGTGTAAATTGTCAGGTCTGTGGATAATAGCATCTGCTAAATGACTAAAATGTAAATGTTATGCAGTCTTTCAGTCAAATTGGACACTTCCTTAGCAGCGTGCCAATCATGCTCAAGTTGTATTTACAAAAGGTTCAGTTGAATGCAGTTTGTTGCACATAATTTTTTATGTCACAATAGAGGGCAGCCTTTGCATGTGTCACCAAACTTTGTAGAACACCATCATAATCATAGAGAACTATAGTGGAAAACTGAGGCAGTGAAATCGCAGTATAATTGAATGTGTTTAAATTTATGTTTTGTATACCCCAAAGACATCAATTTAGAAAAGGCTCTTTACTTTGACTGCCAGATGGAAATTCATTCGTTTTGGGTCACTTTATATGAGCACAACTGTGCTAATAACTAGTTAAAACAACAGCCCATGTCAATGATGGGATTGGTTTGTTATGTATTTATTGTATCCATCAGGATATTAAAGAGTGTGCTTGTCTAGCAAGAAATGTACTTAGTCACAGCCTTCTGAGACAATAGAAGGCAGGACTCTGAGTCAATTGCAGTATCCTGGGAAACAGTAAACCATTTCGCTCCAGCAGACTACTTAATAGCTTTGGCCAATGTAGAGGCTGGAAATCCATCAGTCAATTGGGCCAGACAGAGATGAACAGTCTGCTCAGTGCTCTGAGGAGACATGGGGAAGAAGAATGGAGCTCTTCTCATTGTCTCTGGTGATTAAGAAGCCTGTCTCACTTGAAATACGACACATCACCTGAGCTGGCTGTAGTCTATGTTGATGTGTATTATAGAGGAGGTCTTCAGTGTTTTGTTTTAAGCTTGTTGTCCATTTGTTCTTTTGACCCTGTAAACCTGAGCTGTTATTTGAAATATGTGAGCCTGGCGGTCTTTGGACACCTGTTCTGGCTCTTGCTGACAGAGCTGTATGAATGTGCGTGTAGCTGGCGCAGGGAGAAAGTCATATTGCAGTATAAAGCATCTTGGCTTGTATCTGTATGTCGCTCTATCCCTAATGGTTAATATCTTAAGGAAGTCTAAGTTTGTGTTATAGTCGCAAGGCTCAAACATTAGCCACTCTTGCCCCATCTATAAAACAGGAATTGATGTTTCACATATGGGCTAGAATCACTATAATTTATAGACACGCCATGGTTCACAACTACAGTTTAACGTTTGCAGTGACATAAAATATGTTGTCTATTTGAGGTGTGCTGAAACATTGTTTTGACCCAGAGTGTCAGGCTATTTCTGTTTATGTTTTCAGTGGTTAACTCTGCCCAGTTCCCAGTCATCTTTAATGCAGAATCCCACGTCTTGCAGGGGGCAGAGTCTAATATGAAAACAATTTGAACCCAGAAAGTAATTTCCTCTCTCTCCTCATTACCAGTCGGCTGACTAGCAGACAGCTTAACGGCAACTGGAATTGTTGCCACAGATGAAGTTAACCCCTTACACTCGTGGATATTGGCCTATATGGATTGGGCTAAATTTAAATGTTTCCTACGGAAGAAATATGAAAACCATACGCATAACCATGGTAGCAATTAAAAGTATACAGTTTGGAGATAATTGGAAAATTATTAGACCAAAGGACTACAGTTCACCTGACACAAGACTGAACCCAACCATTACACTGTTGATATTATGTATGTTTTACATTTACTGTACCTTTTGCCGCATTTGTTGATAACAAAATCTGAAAATTCTCTGGATTACATTCAGTAACATGATAACACTATTCCTGGAAAACATGGTATAGGTGCAACATAAGGCAAAACAATTACAAGGGTTTGAGTGAGAGGACTAACTGGTGTCTCCCAAGTGACCATATACCTTTCAAAAGTGTGCACAGTTCCTAAGCAATTTCAGTGGACTTTTATGACTCAAAGAAGTCTTCAACTCTATGGCAAATCATCTTCACAATAAACAAACAGGCTCATTCTGTTCAGAACAACCCAGAGTATGACGACATGTCATCTTGTAACTACATCACAGTGATCATAAGAGTAGACATCATGCTTTATAAAGGGTTCATGAATGTAGCATAACTATGCATAACTAACTAGCATAACCACCATGGTAAATGTGACAGCTCACTGTCAAATATGACATACACACACACTGTGTTTTATAAAGGGTGGAATAAGCCCTGCTTAAACCTCTTGGGAATACCCCCCCCCCTCCCTTCAATTTCCGCCTGAAGACATACCCAAATCTAACTGTCTCTAGCTCAGGCCCAGGAGCAAGGATATGCATATTCTTGGTACCATTTGAAAGCAAACACTCTGAATTTTGTGTAAATGTGAYTTGAATGTAGGAGAARATAACACAATAGATCTGGTTTAGATAATACAATGAAAAAAACATACGTTTTTTCATTTTAATTGTTGTATCATCATAATAAAAATGAACAAGATAAAACAAACATCTAGATATGAATGTGGGAACAATTTCAGTGCAAAACATAAGYBGGCAACAGTGCTTGTGCAAAGTTTCAGAATGATAACTTCCAAAATGAGTGTGCTACATGACATTTATCATGAGGTCACCCAGGTGTCCCACACAAGTAGCCAAAATGTACCCAAGTGGCCAAATTGGTGAAGGTATACATTCTGAAACAAATAACTATATACAAAATACCTAAATGGTATTCTAACACCCCCCCAAATAAAATCTATGAAAAAAAAGAAAAAAAATATTTGGATTTTTTTTTATAAAAAAAATATTGGAATTTCTCTTATAAAAATGTTTTCCAAAAAATGAATAAAATATACATTTACAAAATAACATGGTTGACTATTTKCACTTTCAATACTTGGAAGACCCTCAGTCCTCTATCAAATCAAATGTATTTACATAGCCCTTCCTACATCAGCTAATATCTCAATGTGCAATACAGAAATCCAGCCTAAAACCCCAAACAGCAAGCAATGCAGGTGTAGAAGCACGGTGGCTAGGAAAAACTCCCTAGAAAGGCAAAACCTAGGAAGAAACCTAGAGAGGAACCAGGCTATGAGGGGTGGCCAGTCCTCTTCTGGCTGTGCCGGGTAGATATCACAGTGGTTGTAGAGGGTGCAACAGGACAGCACCTCAAGAGTAAAAATGAACAGTTTAGGTAGGGTTCCATAGCTGCAGGCAGAACAGTTGAAACTGGAACAGCAGCAAGGTCGGGTGGACTGGGGACAGCAAGGAGTCATCATGCCAAGGGGTCCTGACGCATGGTCCTGGGGCTCAGGTCCTCAGAGAAAGAAGGAGAGAAAGAGAGAGCATACTTAAATTCACACAGGATAAGACAGGAACAGTACTCCAGATATAACATAACCCCACCCACTTTGCCAAAGCTCTACACAATATTCTGCTGCTGATGCCAGATGCCATAGCAGTCTCTCTCTGATGTAAAGCAAAGGGTCACCGAGCATGTGGTGCATGTGATGGGCGACTTCATCTTGCAAACAACACAGCAACGCCTCCATGCTGTGCCCTTTTGGCCCTTAGGCACATTCATGTCTGCACAAATATATCTGGGCAGATGAACACTTGTGMCAGGAGCAGAAGGAACAGGGCTTGGTGCAGRGGTGCTGTAGCCAGCAAGCTCCTTGATGAGCTGCTCTCTGAAGGCTTTCTGTGTGAGGAAGGGCTTTCCACAGCTCTTAGCCATTTCCTTBTGTAGGATGAATGCATTCACCACAGCAATGTCGACAAAATGATAGAAGAAAGTCTTGTACCATCGCATTGTTTTATGCAGAACATTATAATAGCCTATTAGCGCATCTGATAGGTCCACACCTCCCATGCTCTTGTTGTAGTCCTTCACTGCAGTTGGAATGGGGACATTTTTGGTGGTCCAATGCCCAGTACCYTCCTTGATACGCCGGGCAACATGATCCCCATTGAAGGACTTGTGTATAGTTGAACACATCACGACTTCCCTGGTGTCCATCCACTTTACAAAAAGCAGACCATCTTCGCGTATCCATCGCATGGTCCCCCGCTCAGCCCGCTTCGGCATGTCGTTCACCTTGGTCTTCGGAAAGCCCACCCGGTTGGTGCGAATGGTGCCACAAGCCCARACTTCCCGCTTCCTCAGGTCTGTGAACAGGGTAGGGCTTGTGTAGAAGTTATCCACAAACAGTTTGTAGCCCTTCCCTAGCAGTTGGAAATCCAATAACTCCATCACAGAGTCATAGCTAAGTCCCTTACCACTTGCACAAGTGTTCTTCCCCTCATAGACAAAGAAATTGCATGTGTAGGCACACACAGAATCAGCCAAAACAAACAGCTTGTAACCCCACTTGGTTGGCTTGTTACGCATGTATTGTTTGAGGCCAATTCTGGCCTTTGAGGCTACCATCCTCTCGTCGATGGACASGTTCTGGGCMGGCTGAAAGTAGGTCTTGCAGGCCTCAACAATGCTGGAGTAGAGAGGTTTGATTTTGCACAGTRTATCAAACGTTGCTGTGCCTTTCTTCTTGTCATTCTCTTCATCAACCTTTGGGTCACTGATGTGAAGAGCCTGTGAAACAACCAGAAACCTTTTGCAGGACATAACAGCCATGGGGAAAGGCAGTTGGTAGAGTGATGACGTCTTCCAGTAGTCAGTCAGGCTTTTCAGCTTCACCAGCCCCATGTAGATGACCAGTGAAAGGTAGCAGTAAAAGTCTGACATGGATACGGGCTTCCATGCTACCTTTTTGCCTGCCTGCTTCTTCTTCCCAAACTTKTTCGTGTTAGACACGAGTGAACCTACAACAGAATGGGTGAAAAACAACTGGAAAAGCTCAAGTGGGCTGTATGTTGTGCTCGCGTTCACCTGAGGTCCAGGCTCCCTTTTCGGTCGGAAAGTTGGCTGGGGTGGCTCCACATCATCTTCCAGGACAGTGTGCCAACGCCCTTCTGTCCCTTCTCTAGCAGGTGGCACACTTCCCCTCTTCCGCCTCTTTGTCGGTGCCCTCACACCGGTAGATGGCCCTGAGACAGCAGGGGTCCGGCTGGAAGAACAACGTTCGGCGCCTGGCTTTGGGTGCTCTTTCTGGGGTGGTCCCAGGTCTGCCAGGGGCTCGACCAGTGGCGAGCAGACTCCAGTTTGCTCATTGTGGAGAGTTCAATTCCTAGAAATAGTTTTCACATTATAGAGCCCCTGATACCTCACATCTAGTTGCCCAAAGAGGGTGATATAAAATAAACCACTCATGCCAATTATATTATTCCTACATAACCTTTCCTAAAGGTTATATATTAAGATAGACCGTAGAGAAGATCCAGGGAGAATAAAAGAGGGACTCCTACTGCGTTCATACAAAAAAACATTATGATGGCAATTGCTTAACATCAAAATAACAAGAAGTCGAAAAGTTACCCAGTTACATCGCCATGGATGGACAGCTTAGTTTGTTGTTGGCTGCTAACATTCTACAGAAAGACATTTTTATTTTAGAGAGAGAACAGGGAATAGAAAATGTGAGGTTACCAGTGTGTCTTTTATTCCCTGTCTCTCATCTAACATAAATAAATGTCTTCTTGTAAGATGGATATGTAGCAGCCAACACAAAAGCTAGCCACAGTGTACTGTATTATTTGAGAGATAAGTATCTATATGGGTAAGCATTAGTCAAACACAACAGAGTCTCCAAAAATATGTGGGCAATGCACCATAATACTATCAAAGTCAGATACACATGCTGGGCTAGCTCGTTGTGTTGGGCTTGCTACATTCTCATGCAAAGAAAAACCATTGTTCTTATTTTAGATGATAGAGAGAACTAGGAATAAAAAGCAACTACAACAAACTTAGGGTTCTCTTAAATACAGTCATGGTTCCAGTTGCCAATACCGTACCTAATAACTTTCCAATATGTTACAATAGGCCCCTCGATACCACATGCTACATGCGTGTTACAAGCTACCCTCACAATTAATAGGCCACGTGTAGCGGAGTACAAAAATTATGTACATCATTAAACAAACCCTCAATATAGGAAAATCGGGACATATTATTTGCAACTAAAAAATAAGTATAAGGTGTTATGAAACATTTTATATACAAACAAAATAAACAATTATTTTATGTTATTACCAAATCAAGCGACATTCTCTGCGCACATGGACTTGAGAAAATGTACTGGTTACCATTATCCGATTAAAATCGGATAATCCCTCCCTTTCCAGAAAACAAATAATGTCCCGTTTCAGAATCAATAAGAGGACAGCTCGCCCACCGAACTTCGGTCGTCAGGATAAACATCTTCTTAGTCCGGATCAGCGTCTACAGATTTCTTCTACCAAATTGGACTGCGGTTAACATTCGGCTAAATAATGTGTCTGTCATGGATCTCTGTAGCTCCTTTGCCCAGGACTTATAGTTCGCACCATATTGCTGGTTTTTTCCGATTAGGAAGAATATTAGTGTATAGTCTGAAGGATGTAGCAGCCGTTGCGACCCCGAATCCATATTAACACTGCGCGTAATAGCTCTTTTCAGTATCCGTACTAGTCTAGTTTGGAGGAAGCAAAGTGACCAGATTTCCAAAGGACCTGCCTGTTGCGCACACGTTCGTCCAAGTGAGTTCGTCTCCAAACAAATTTACCATTTTGAGTATAGTGCCCATTTTTACCTTCTGTTCCTATTGCGGGCTATTCTAACCAGCTAAATTTCAAAAGACGATGAGTGGGGGTTCATTGGTTAAAATACAGTCAATCAAAAGAGGACAATGGTCATCCGAATGGTGAGCAAAGAGGTCCGGAAGGTCGTTGTCTTGCCAAATCGTTTTTTTTCGGATTTCAATACGTCCCGCAAAGGAGAATGTGGCCCATCAATGATTTGGTTGTGGTTACAACCAAACAGTTGATTTTTCAAATGGAACGAACCTAACTTGGACTGAGATAACGTTCAGGTTTAGTCGTTGTATTAGGGCTCGGATTGTTTCGCCAAACTTTTTATGACATGAAATTCAACGATAGATCTATGAAAGACTGTGTCATTACCTAAAAAATGTTTCGAATTTTAACGACGCTCTCTTCACTAATAAATATAATGGATTTTCAATAGGTCGCGAACCACAATAAGACCATTCAAGTTAGTCTGTAACAAATGAGTAGCCTTTTGGCGATTTTGCACCAGCAGATCAGATTTTGTATCTCCACAAGGTAAACCAATTTTCCACAGGTAAACCATTTCTTTCAATGCAATCTGTGATAATGTTACGCTTGTGCTGGTTGGAAAAGTATTTATTTATGGAGCGCTGAGCTCAGATAATCACATCCTATTCTTTCGCAGTAAATCATTTTTTAAATCTGACAACGCAGTTAGATTAGCAAGATTCAAGGCTTTTGAAGCATGTGAGACACTTTTATTTTCATGAATGTTTAATATGACTATTTGTGGCGATCACCGTAAGTTGTCTATTTTCAAACCCGGATCCGGGATCCGTACTCGGTAGAAGTTAATACTAATTTGGGAAAAATTTGCTAGCTAGCTACCAAACAACTGTAACGATTGTGAGTAAAATTTGAGAGACAAGTGCAAATGTATTTATGTTTTCAATAAACATTGGAGATGAAATATAACTTGAAATTTGTCAACAATATTAGCAAGCCTTATTTGTTTTGGCCCATGTTTACGTGAGTGTTGTTTTTGTTGCAAAACAACCAACCTTTCTAAAAGTAGGGAGGAATTATGGACAGGGTAGGAACTAAAGTGTTGGTCAGTGTTTCCAGCGGACCCTAAGTAGATGTTACATTACACGTTTTCTTACCTCGTGTAGCTAGCTAACATATTCATGCTTCACCTATTATTCCTCTCTGATTTACAACGGGGGCTATACGGACATGCCTGGTGCCCAAATTGATGACGTACAGTTGAAGTCGGAAGTTTACATACACTTAGGTTGGAGTCATTAAAACTGTTTTTTCAACCACTCCACAAATGTCTTGTTAACAAACTATAGCTTTGGCAAGTCAGTTAGGACATCTACTTTGTGCATGACACAAGTAATTTTTCCAACAATTGTTTACAGACAGATTATTTCACTTATAATTCCCTGTATCACAATTCCAGTGGTTCAGAAGTTTCCATACACTAAGTTGACTGTGCCTTTAAACAGCTTGGAAAATTCCAGAAAATTATGTCATGGCTTTAGAAGCTTCTGATAGGCCAATTGACCTAATTTAAGTCAATTGGAGGTGTACCTGTGGATAAATTTCAAGGCCTACCTTAGGGTCACTTAGAAATGTCCTTGTTTTTGAAAGAAAAGCACATGTTTATCCATTAAAATTACATAAAATTGATCAGAAGTATAGTGTAGACATTGTTAATGTTGTAAATGACGATTGTAGCTGGAAACGACAGATCTTTTATGGAATATCTACATAGGCATACTGTAGTAGTAACATAAGACAGCTGAACATTAAAGTAGCGAGCCACATGTTCACGTTGATCATGAGACTGTGGTAATGGAGATATACTAGGGGACGTTCTGGCCCTCTTGTTTTCTCCATTGTGCTGACGGACTGATCAGACACATGGGCACTTGAAACAGTTGGACACACTGGACTTGTGGTCTGCACATTCCACTGGAGGCACACATACCAGAGAGGCGCTTAAAGGCAATTGGACACTAGACATATGGTCTGACCATTCTATTATAAACATACATGTCAGACAGAGAGGCGCTTAAGAGAATTGGACACACTAAGATAGGGGGTCCAGCCACCATTATAAACTAATTGAAAGCAGATGGCGTTATAGGGCGTGAACAAGTAGGAAGCTTGAACTAAAGGATGATGGTGGGGAATGACTTCAGAAAGTATGTTTATTTGCATATGGGGTGGACTCATATGCTATTTGGGTATAATGAGCGAACCAGTGCTCTGGGAGGGTGTGTGTTCCGCGGGGTGTGTTCCGCGGGGACATGCCAGTGGGCTGTACAGTTGTAATAAAGAGCATGTTTGAATTTACAAGTTCTGATAAGCGTTGTATTTGAAATGATTTTCCACGACAATACAGAGGCCCATTATCAGCAACCATCACTCCTGTGTTCCAACGGCACGTTGTGTTAGCTAATCCAAGTCCTCAACTGGCAGCTTCATTAAATAGTACCGCAAAACACCAGTCTCAACGTCAACAGTGTTGCTTGACATCATGGGAAAATCAAAAGAAATCAGCCAAGACCTCAGAAAAACAATTGTAGACCTCCACAAGTCTGGTTCATCATTGGGAGCAATTTCAAAACGCCTGAAGCTACCACATTCTGTTCAGTGTCTGTGTTCTTTTGCTCATCTTCATCTTTTCTTTTTATTTATTACAATATTAAAACATGACAGGAGGGTTTGATTCTTATTAAAGACATTGTGTCCAGATAGGCTACCTTAGGAAACTTTCTGGATGGACATACAGTGGGGCAAAAAAGTATTTAGTCAGCCACCAATTGTGCAATGTCTCCCACTTAAAAAGATGAGAGAGGCCTGTAATTTTCATCATAGGTACACTTCAACTATGACAGACAAAATTAGAAGAAAAAAATCCAGAAAATCACATTGTAAGATTTTTAATTAATGAATTATTTGCAAATTATGGTGGAAAATAAGTATTTGGTCAATAACAAAAGTTTATCTCAAAACTTTGTTATATAACCTTTGTTGGCAATGACAGAGGTCAAACGTCTTCACAAGGTTTTCACACACTGTTGCTGGCATTTTGGCCCATTCCTCCATGCAGATCTCCTCTAGAGCAGTGATGTTTTGGGGCTGTTGCTGGGCAACAGGACTTAACTCCCTCCAAAGATTTTCTATGGGGTTGAGATCTGGAGACTGGCTAGCCACTCCAGGACCTTGAAATGCTTCTTACGAAGCCACTCCTTCGTTGCCGGTGGTGTGTTTTTGCGATCATTGTCATGCTGAAAGACCCAGCCATGTTTCATCTTCAATGCCCTTGCTGATGGAAGGAGTTTTCACTCAAAATCTCATGATACATGGCCCCATTCATTCTTCCTTTACACGGATCAGTCGTCCTGGTCCCTTTGCAGAAAAACAGCCCCAGAAACATGATATTTCCACCCATGCTTCACAGTAGGTATGGTGTTCTTTGGATGCAACTCAGCATTCTTTGTCCTCAAAACACGACGTTGAGTTTTTACAAAAAGTTCATTTTGGTTTCATCTGACCATATGACATTCTCCCAATCTTCTTCTGGATCATCCAAATGCTCTCTAGCAAACTTCAGACGGGCCTGGACATGTACTGGCTTAAGCAGGGGGACACGTCTGGCACTGCAGGATTTGAGTCCCTGGCGGCGTAGTGTGTTACTGATGGTAGGTTTTGTTACTTTGGTCCCAGCTCTCTGCAGGTCATTCACTAGGTCCCCCGTGTGTTCTGGGATTTTTGCTCACCGTTCTTGTGATCATTTGACCCCACAGGTGAGATGTTGCGTGGAGCCACAGACGAGGGAGATTATCAGTGGTCTTGTATGTCTTCCATTCCTAATAATTGCTCCCACAGTTGATTTCTTCAATCCAAACTGCTTACCTATTGCAGATTCAGTCTTCCCAGCCTGGTGCAGGTCTACAATTTTGTTTCTGGTGTCCTTTGACAGCTCTTTGGTCTTGGCCATAGTGGAGTTTGGAGTGTGACTGTTTGAGGTTGTAGACAGGTGTCTTTTATACTGATAACAAGTTCAAACAGGTCCATTAATACAGGTAACGAGTGGAGGACAGAGGAAGCCTCTTAAAGAAGAAGTTACAGGTCTGTGAGAGCCAGAAATCTTGCTTGTTTGTAGTGACCAAATACTTATTTCCACCATAATTTGCAAATAAATTCATAAAAAATCCTACAATGTGATTTTCTGGATTATATTTTTTTGTGTAAATATATATACACGGTGCACATTTTCCACATTTTATTTAGTTACGGCCTTATTCTAAAATTGAGTAAATAAAAATCCTCAGCAATCTACATACTATACCCCAAAATGACAAAGTACATATTTTTTGCACATTTATTAATAAATAACATAAATTATTAGGATAAAGTTAAGACCCAGATGCAGACCGTGTCGAAGTAACAATGTTTATTACAGCAGCAGGGACAAACCTACAGGACCTCAGGCAGGCTCAGGTCAGGCAGAGGTCGGTAATCCAGAGGTGGGGCAAAGCTACAGGACGGCAGGCAGGCTCAGGGTCAGGGGCAGGACAGGCAAGGGTCAAAACCAGGAGGACGAGAAAAGAGGAGCTGATACAAAAAACGCTGGTTGACTAGACAAACAGAACACCAGTATAAATACACAGGGAATAATGGGGAAGATGGGTGACACCTGGAGGGGGTGGAGACAATCACAAAGACAGGTGAGATCAGCGTGTGACAGAAATACCTTATTTGCATAAGTATTCAGACCTTTTGCTATGGGACTCGAAATTGAGCTCAGGATCATACTGTTTCCATTGATGATCCTTGAGATGGAAAGGTGTGTGCTTTCCCAATAATGTCCAATCAATTGGTGTACTTCAATCAAGTTGTAGAAATTGAATGCACCTGAGCTCAATTTCGAGTCTCATAGCAAATGGTCTTGTGTAAATATGGTATTTCTGTTTTTAATTGTAATACATTTGTAAATCATTTTAAAAACCTGTTTCCACTTTGTCATGATGGGGTATTGTGTGTAGATTGATTAGGGGGGGAAATAATTTCATCCATTTTAAAATAAGGCTGTAATGTAACAAAATGTGGAAAAAGTCAAGGGGTCTGAATACTTTCTGAAGCCACTGTATGTTTATAAACTTACTATTAAAAAGTACCATAATGATTGTCCACATATTTGTACACAAGCTTGTTACCTCGCCAACTAGCTCTGGTCTAGCTCTCAAACTCTAGGTGGCATTATGTGTCATGTCCTTCTCTCATCCTGGGATTTACGTTATTACCGGCATGGCACACAAAGGGGTGCTAAAAACCCAAGAAAAGGCCATTGGGCCTCTATTACAAGAATGTTTTATTCTACCTTTATTTTACTAGGCAAGTCAGTTAAGAACAAATTCTTATTAAAATGATAGCCTAGGAACAGTGGGTTAACTGCTTTGTTCAGGGGCAGAACGACAGATTTTTACCTTGTCAGCTCAGGGATTCAATCTTGCAACCTTCCGGTTACTAGTCCAACGCTCTAACCACTAGGCTACCTGCCGAAATACTAAATACTAACAAAATTTGCACAAACTAATACCGAAATCACATGGACTCTGTTAGCTAAATGCTAACGAGCGAAAGTGAACAAACTAGTCCAGCTCATGAAGTTATACTAGCATAGCTAGTAGCTACCGGTTGTCAATTTTTGGTGAGTGTGGACATTTACAAGTGAAAGTGAACTAAAGAAATTGTGCAAATGAACAAAGTGGTGATGCATGCTTTTCTGAAGGAAGCAGATGGGAGAAGAACGGAGGAGAAACAAATGCTAATAGGAAAAAGTACAGGGAAAATAGGGCAGTTGTACAGAACTCATCCAGAACTATTTGACTTCTGGCAGAAAGCCATTATAAGATATCTGATGTGAATTGCATACAATTTGTGTTTGTGGTTTTGGGAAAATGGCCCAAAGATTCAATTTAATCATCTCATGTGCACCGCACAACAGAGATAGAACGATTTGGACTCACTAGCACACTTTCTTCCGTTTACAAACAAATATGTGACTGGCTTAACTGTTCTGGGGAACTGTGGTAAGCATCATAATGTAAAATAATGTGACAGGTGAAATGAAGAACGCAATCTGCTTTATTTCACAAGTTGACGGCAGGTTTTATCTTAAACTTAAAATAAATAGTTTTGATGATATTGACGGCATTGAAAAACCATCCTGTGTCTTTCTCCAAATAACCTCACAAGCTTATTCCTTACTCATGATAATTAATTTGTTTATACCCCTTTAAGAGCGTCCCACTCATCTGTGCTAGAAATTTAAACATCTCTTGTAAAATAGCTATTTCGTTTTGAGCTGTTTTCTGAATTGTAAAGGTGCAACCACTGACACAAAACCATGTTCTGTTTGTTTCTATGGCAGAGGCTGTAGTACAGCTAAACATACTCAGACTTGCCTGTGCTAATGGTTCTCACAGGCGAAATAAAAATATACAAATTACTTTGCTTGTGATGCCCGCCCATCCCATTTTACAAATGTAACCGCCTAAGCGCACCGGACATGAAAACAACAATACAGATGTAACCATGTGCTATTCAATGTATTATCTGAGCTGCACTTATGCTCCCAACTGTTCCACAGGTCACGTTTATGAGTGAGTGTTTAAAGAAATCAAGATTGGGGAAAGTTTCAAGGTACACCTGAGAGTTTCTCAAGGCACACCAGTGTGCTGCGGCACTTGCTGCTGCACACCGGTTGAAAACCACTGCTCTATGGGATTGCTAAATAAGTTTTGTCTAATGTACAAGCAGAGTATAACTTTTAGTCGGATGGAGGATGCAGGTGGATGGTAAAGTTTTAAGTGACATGGCAAAATACTACATAGTGTGACGTCATAAGCTCATGTAATGTCTACTCTAGCCTGCCAGTTTTGTTGGCTTTGTTCCATGTATAAATAGTTTTGTATTCCCATGGCCGTACATAACGTCCATCTAGACATGACAAGGTAATCACAGTAATCCGATGTCAGGTGGTGAAGGCCATCGTATGTTTTATCATTATGTTTGATCACTATGGCGGTAAAAATGTCAGCATGCATATTTCATATTATGGAGATGAAGACACTTAGCAGGCATACTAACTGAATAATTCCCACCAGTTCTATGGAGGTCTTCTGTTACACAGCTTCTATTCTACTCCTGTAAAGGCTCTTGCTAAAAATAAATCTTCTTCAAGAGTTTAACCATCTCCTCACTTCACTGGACATGAAAGAGACGGTAGCTGAAGTTAAATTACAGAACTGTATGTCCCTGGAGATGTGTATATTTGTGTTGCTCAAAGATCCTCAAAGAGGTTCAAGGATGGGGACATGGATAAATGGATGGATGATACAGTAGTAAATTAGGCCTAACTATTGGACTGTTAATTGCGTTGTCTATTAGGCTACACCTCAACAAACCTACAGTGGGGACTGTGAAGAGTTTCACACAGGCACAGACTAGGTCAGGACATTTCACCAGCCAGTGATTGTCAAGCAAATAACGGAGTCCATGTGATTTCGGTATTAGTCATGGTATTGGGCCGTTAATTAACATAAACACATTTAGCATCTCCTGTCTTTCACGGATAGCCTACCATCCACTGTTGCAGACCTTTGGAACATCTACAATTAACAAAATCTAATAAATCCATGTAATATGGCCTACACCATCACAATAAATCCATTATTTATTTTAGACAGGTCTAAAGAAACATAATATTAAGAAAATGTGGTCTGTTAGAGAAGAACAGAATAGCCTACTCTGAGTTGTCCTTATGTTAGGCCCTGATCTGGCTATGCCATATGCCTTTGGGCGACACTAGTTAATTTAGCAGAAAAGATTTGCTTAGAATTCTGTGGTATTATTTTATTTGGGATTGTATCCCAATAGCCGGAAGGGAGAGACATAGGAATCAATGAGGTAACAAAATGAAACCGAGGTAATATATTCATTTTCGCAATAGGAATTCTGCCAATTAGAGCGACTGGGATGTTAGTCCATCTAATGAGGTCTGATTGAATTGATTTGAGCATTCTGTTGAAGATTTTGGCAAAGGTTTTATCTAAGGAAGGAAAAATATCTATTCCTAAATGTTTAAAATGAGAAACGATTGGGATTCCATAAGTAGAGATGGAGTCCTTTGTCGAGTTCTTGAGGGGGAGACTTGGTCTCCCAGCAAGACGGCTTCCTCAGTTGAGAGAATAGGAGTTTTTATATCTTCTAAAAAGGACTCAATCTGGCTTGGTGTTGATTTACTATCAGAGGTGTATAATTCTTTATAGAAATGGGAGAATCAACTGGCAACAGACAAACGGGGAACACCGTAATAAATACCCAGGGACTAATGAGGAAAACGGGTGACACCTGGAGGTGGGTGGAGACAATCACAAAGACAGGTGAAACAGATCAGAACGTGACAATTTTCTTGATTAAAGAAAATAGAGGAGTAGATAATAGTACAAAATCAATTCGGGAGAACATTTTGTGCCTATTTGAGTAGAAAGTGTACTCTTTTACATTTGGATTACGTGCTCGCCAGGCATCAATGAGGTCAGAGAGTATATGTTTGGAAAGCCCTGGTTGTGTGTGTATTGTAGTTTGTTTTATTAGATTTGTCCCGCATGACTATGTGCGTTATTTTGGTGCAGGTGTGTTTCTTGGAGCATTGCTATATCAATATGGGTTCTTGATAGAATATCAAGACAGCTGGACCATTTGATAGGACTATTAAGACCTTTCAAACTCCACAAGAGAATAGCTAGTGTTGCCATTGTTTTTCTAAAATGTAATTGTTGTCTTTATAATTGATAAGCACTTAGATATAAAATAAAAAGCAGGACCTACAGTCAAACCCACACATTGGTTGCTCCCCACCCAGAAGACTCTCTATATCCCCCCCCTTCCTAATGCCTAAACAGTAAAACAGAAATAGCTGTAGGAGTAATAGCACTTAATACATTTTTTATTTATTATTAGGAATGTTCTTTGAATGACCTTAACAATACATTTTCCCACCTTTAAGTGCTCTATATTATCTACAAAAAAGAGGAGGGTATGTGCAAAAAGTGAATTCTATACCCTAGGGGGCAGTTTCACAGACAGAGTTTAATTTAAATCAGGACTAGGCTACATCTACTTAAATATATCCAGATTAAAAATAATGTCTTTCTGAGATGCTGCTTAACTTTAGATTAATAATTTCTAGACTAGGGTGTCCCAGACTAAGGTAAGTAAGGAATAACCAGTTAATCTTTGTGAAGCCTGGTTAGATTAAGCCTGGGGCGGCAGATAGCCTAGTGCTTAGAACGTTGGGCCAGGTTGCTGGATCAAATTCCCGAGCTGACAAGGTAAAAATCTGGTCATTCAGCCCCTGAACAAGGAAGTTCCCCGGTACTGTTCCCCGGTAGGCCATCATTGTAACTAAGTATTTATTCTTAAATGACTTGCCTAGTTAAATAAAGGTTAAAACAACTATTAACTTTGTGCACAATGGATCTTCAAAGAATTTGTGACATTGAAAAAAAAACTCTTGAAGCGAATTGTGTCAACCCCTCCAATAATATAGAACAAGAGCTTTGTGATGATTCATCAACAGAAAACAAGAAAAATAATTCTTGAACAACCATTTGCAATGAATTCAACTCAAATGAAAAAGTAAACAATCGGACGTTACAACAACTTCAGGTAAGATACTGTATTTATTGTTGGCCTACTTCTACCAATCTAAGTAACTTTTAGTTTTCTTGTGTAACACAACACATTGGGGACTAAATGTACACTGCTCAAGAAAATAAAGGGAACACTAAAATAACACATCCTAGATCTGAATGAATTAAATATTCTTATTAAATACTTTTTTCTTTACATAGTTGAATGTGCTGA